>NC_092809.1:143091840-143400959 GCF_040954645.1 Diabrotica undecimpunctata
CGAATGACATACTCAGTACCTGACCTATTCGCTGTCAAGGTCGTGTTATAGTTATTATTTGGTGGTGTTACAACGATAACGCATCAAAATGGACGTTCGCTTTGAGTAAGTAATATTTTTTAGTCTGATTTTTGAAGATATCAAAAATATTTTTGAAAAAATAGGATCTAGAGGAATTTGTTTAAGACACATTTATCCAATTTATTGCACAAGTATTGTGTCAAATGTGGCAGAGCTGGTAATATTTGTTTGTGACCGTACCGTCACATAGGGATAATATATGATAAATACTGGGTTTTTTGTTTTTTCCTTTTAGACGTGGTTTTACGCTAGAAGAAGCACTGACTATGTTATATGACAACGAAGATATAGAAAATGATGGAACATCGGTGTTTATTTGTCTTCCAGATGTTCATGAGGATACGGATAAAGATTCCGGCGACGAAGACGGTAGTGGTTTAGTTGACAATTTGTCTCATAGACAATTATTAGCGTCAGTTGAAAGTCGAACAAATCGTAACGAAAATATGGAGCAAGGAGAGGAAACCTCTATGAATGAAATAAAGACAAAAGAACCTAATGAACAGGGCAGTCAAATAAATAAAGGAACAAATAAAAAAAGGAGAATTTCAAAAAACAACTGAGATTAAGCAATGATTACAGCGAGATTTGATACATAATAATAAATTTAAAAACGTGAATGAATCTGAAAGTTATTAATTTTATGATATGAGTTCATTACAACTCTTTGAACTATTTTTTAACAAAGACATGTTTGAACATATTTTACAAGAAACAAAAAAATATGCTGCGTTCAAGAATTTTTCAGATCCAGATCTCTTCATTGACGAATTAAAATGTTTTTTTGGAATTTACATTTTATCCGGCTACCATCCCTTACTAGGCAGAACATATTTTTGGGATCAACAGGATGACATGGCAGTGCACATGGTAAAAAATTCTGTGCGCAGGAATAGATTTGATCAAATCATGAAATATATATATATATATATATATATATATATATATATATATATATATATATATATATTGCGATAACAGCAGAATTGACATAACTGATAAAATGTGGAAACTACCCTATTATAGAAAAGGTGAAAATTAAATGTCTTGAGTACTTTCAATCAACTTAGCAAGTATTTTGGAAACACAGTTGTAAATAATTTATCAAAGGTAAGCCAATACGCTTTGGCTATAAAGCT
Source organism: Diabrotica undecimpunctata (assembly GCF_040954645.1). Classification (NCBI taxonomy): domain Eukaryota; kingdom Metazoa; phylum Arthropoda; class Insecta; order Coleoptera; family Chrysomelidae; genus Diabrotica; species Diabrotica undecimpunctata. The sequence goes on from NC_092809.1 coordinate 143,093,061, forward strand.
TGGTGTTTGAATTCTGAAGACAGTTCTTTAAGCAACTGAAGAAAATTATTCAAGTAGAAAGGCCTTTGATTGTTGCAAAATATAATAAATATAATATAATAAATAATGAAGATGTGGTACGATACAGAATTGGCATCACAAGTAAAAAGTGGTATTTATTGGTCTCTTTTTACTTGGCTTGTAGACGTACGCATTCATAACGCGTGGGTACTTTATAAGAAGTCCTTAAATGAAAGAAAGAAAACAGCTAATATAGTTTTCCACCGAGAAATTGCACAGATTTATATTCGAAAATATGGAGTTCCACCTAGTCGTCCTGGTCAGTCTGTCCATGAATAGAGTGTCCGACAATCTACGATATGACAACATCGATCATATTGTTGTTCGAGTTTCTAATGGTAAAAGACGTAAGTGCGCTGGAGAAGGGTGTTCATCCGTGATACGTACACAGTGTAAAAAATGTAATTTACGACTTTGCATTGAGTGTTTTGACATTTTTCATACACAGTACTAAATATATAATGTATTTATGGGTAAGTTCCCTGTGTGACCGTATGGTCACAGCGTTTTTTTCTTATGTTTATAAAAAAATATTAATATTATATATTAATATTATATACATTAATAATAAAAACATATTTTTACGTTTATTTAGATTCATTCCATTGTCATCAGTAGTTATATTTATGAAAAAATATACTTATCGACATTCTGGTAGAAAATGGGTAGTTTCCCAAATCCTGCTCATGCCAGTTTTGCTCTTCTAGCCATTTCCGCCCTTTGGTTCTCTATGTCAAGTTTCAGAACTTGGTCTAGGTAGATATATTCCTGGACTTGTTCTATCTCACTACCATTTATAGTTATACGTCTGGTGTCGAGATTTTAATGAAGATATCATAGATGATTTAAACTATCAAACACGTTGGCGACTTTCTATTTAGAGGAGCAACCAGTAATCACAAATACAGTTTTCAAACTCCCAAAGTACCACCGCCGCCTGTACATTTAGACGTAGCCAGCAGATACAACTAAACGAATGGTCCGTAACCAAATAGAGTATGTATGTATGATACAATATTTTTATAGGAAAACGCCATAAGTGGTGTACTAAATAAACGTGAATCTTACATTGTGTGTATGTGTGTAAAGAAATTCGGACTTTGTTTGTTTTCACAGATCTAATATTACACATTAAAAATAGACAATTAGGTTTTTTGTTACATATCGAAAGAAGAAGTTGTTAAAAGGAAAATAACATTTCTTATAGGTCAAATCCATACCAACTACTTATTCCGATTGTTGTTTCCGAATAATTTGAAATAATTTTAAGCAATTCAGGCACGATCCCAATCGTAATATTTAGATCGTTACCGAGTTTATTTTTGTGCTCCGTTCTAACCTCTTCGGCATAGTTAAAATCCGTATCGTTGTCTCGAGTATATAATCCCCTTGGAGACGTTCATGATCCGAGGATCCGAAGTGAGGCGACCTCAGGTAGCTGATGTGCATTGAACGATTCCCCATCATTTCCCATTCTGCGAGCATCCGACTATCGTTATTATAATTTAATAGATCGCTTTCCGATTGCGAAATCTAGTGGAATCCTGAATCGAAAAAGCTATTTGTAAGAATCGCAGGTAGAGAAATCGACAAGGAAAAAAGAATTGAATTGCCCAAAAGGCGGCAAGGACAACTTAGGGCGGAAAATTGGCAACTTTCGCTTGATTACCTTTCGCCGTTTTATTTATTTCGTGAAGGAACTCCAGAGATTCCCATAAACTTTTCAGTTTTATTAAAGCCATAATTACCCGCGGAGAATTTGATAAATGGCGCTGACTCTGCAAATGGAAATTTTAATGTAGTTCGTACACTTTTAAAAATCAAATTAAAACCCCCAACAAACGTTCGTCATTTTCTTGGTTTTCTTCATTAATTTTTTCTTTTCAGAAAACTGAATAAACCTAGCGTAACCTAACAAAACGTAACCAAAACACATCTAAACAGCTAATTACGTTTGAAGAAAACAAAAATGTACGAATATAACTGGAAATTCAGACTGCATCTAGACTTCAAATATTCTAGTAAAAAGGCTAGGTAAGGCAACAAAACAAACTCAGTTACTCCTGATCAAATAGCTACCATACCACTAAACTTATCCCGAGCCAAGAGCCTAAGCTTGTTTAAAATGGAAACCCATGGCGATGGTACACATAATGAATTTTTAATTAATAAAAAACCCTAGGCAAGAAAACGGTTGCCTAAACTGTTTTCAAAGATTCTTCATAATGATAATCTTCTCAAGGAATTCAAGAGCGCAAAGATAATCATTATTTTAAAACCTTAGAAATTAAATGACAAACCAGAGTAATTTAGACCCACACCTTTACTGAACTTTGCCCATAAAGTTTTGGAGAAACTTATTTATATACACTCTGTACAAAGTTTGAATTTGAGTCTTACAAAAATTCGAAAGAGAAACACTTAAAATCTTCAAACGAGAAGGCATATTCTAGATGTTTATTTATACAGTCTAAAGGGCATCGAATAAAAGCAATCGCGTCATTATTTTTAAATCGTTATCTCTGTAAATCTCATAAGTTACTATAAGAACTTGTTCTTGTACGCAAATCACTTGTAAGTAATTTGCGTTGTTTTAGAATTGCGTCTCAAAATTAAGCGTAATATGTTTATTGACATTTGCCGAGAAGTGAAATTAAATCAAATCGCTGATTGAGGCATTTATTTTACCGGAAAAAGATCATCAAAGCCTGACAGTAAGGAATTCAGTCGTGGCCTGGCAGCTAGCTAGTGAGGTGGTACCGGAAATTTGTCCTGGTACTGGAGACGCAAGTCCCGTACCGACATTTCGCCGCTATCACCGATGTTTGGAAGTTTAAATTACCTTTGGCGTGTATCATTAGACCGTCACGTGTATCTTTGGCGAAAATATTATGCGCTATCAAGAAATGGGATACAGAACTAAAGAATTTCAGGCCACATCAGTAGAAATTAAATGTAAAAACTATGAGGTAATCGTCACAGCGGTTTACAGTCCGCCAAAACATGCCATCAAGAAAAATCAATATGTAGATTTCCTGACCAGTCAAGGACATAGATTTATCCTTGGAGGAGACTTCAATGTAAAATATACGCATTGGGGGTCACGACTGACTACCACCAAAGGGAAAGAATTTTTAGAAGCAATGAAATATATAAAATGCGACGCAATATCAAGGGGAAAGCCAACATACTGGCCTACTGACACAAATAAAATCCCAGACCTTATTGACTTAATTACATAGAGATAGAAGAGACATTGGATATGAACTCGGACCATTCTCCAATTATTCTCACACTCAGTGACACTGTTATCAAAAAAGAAAGCCCCCCTAGACTTGTTAACAAAAATACTGACTGGAAAAGTTTCCAGATCGACCTTGAAGAGGAGATTAACCTTTCAATTCCATTAAGAACCGTTGATCAACTAGAGGCAGAAGTATAATTACTCAATAAAAATGTACAAGCTACTTGGAACAACAGCACGAACATTGTCGAAAGAATAAAAGGAAATAACTACCCGAAATAAATCAGAGAAATGATAACCAAAAAAAGAAAACTGAGACGCAACTGGCATCAGTCTAGAGCACCAGTTAAATAAAACTAGATTAAATAATGCAACACAAAAATTAAAAAGATATATTAAAAAATTAAAAACGAATCGGTTAGCATCTACCTAAGTAAACAATCAAATGATAGCGCTACTGATTACTCATTGTGGAAGGCTACCAAACGATTAACAAGGCCAATCTTACAGAATCGACCAATTAGAAATACTAATGGTAGCTGGGCACGAAGCAATATACAAAAGGCCAACCGGTTTGCTGACCAGCTAGAAAATACTTTTTAACCAAATGAAGAACAAGAAATAATTAACTGGGAGCTCCCTGATCAAGATGAAATGGAGATTAGCCCTGTAACTCTAAAAGAAGTATATTTGGAAATACAAGAAAATATAAATCCAAAGAAAGCTCCTGGATTTGATCTAATTACTTGGGAAGTGTTAAAGCAACTTCCAAGGAAAGCTATAATAAAATTAACATATCTTATAAATGCTTCCTTTAGGCTGAGGTACTTACCAAAGTTATGGAAGGTGGCAGAAATAATAATGACACTAAAACCAGGAAAACCTCCACAAGAAGCTTTTTCATATAATCCTATTTCACTGTTACCTGTCATGTCTAAATTATACGAAAAATTACTCTTGAAGAGACTAAAACCGATTATAGAGGAAAAAAATATAATTCCTAATCATCAGTTTGGGTTTAGAGCAAGCCACTCAACGATAGATCAGGTGCATAGAATAACAGATATAGTAGAAAAAGCTCTAGAATAAGGAAAAGTCTGTTCCGCAATTTTCCTCGATGTAGCGCAGGCTTTTGACAAAGTGTGGCATGTTTGATTATATCATAAAATAAGATGCTAGTTACCAAACAATATTCTGAACTACTAGAATCATATAATCCGACAGATACTTTCGAGTTAAATATGAGGAAGCATATTCAGAATTAAGAGAAGTAAAAGTTAACAATTGGACAACAATGAAAGAACAACGAAGACTAGGACTGAAAGTGAAATGAGAAAGGGTATTGTAGAATGCAAAAATAATCAGATCTATGGTCGAAGAAAATTTTTTTTCTATTTGATTTTTGTTCGAATATAGTCCTCTCCCATTTGATTCCATGCTTTTCTGTCACGTGCCAGACGTTTTCATGTTGGTTCTACAGCACCTTTAATGTCATCGCTTTACCGCATTTGGGATTTCCTCGTTTTGCTCCTAAAGGTCTCCAGCGTCCTATTTTTCTGTTCCATTCCAAGATTATTTCAGAAAGTTGTCATTAACAAAACCTTGGAACAATGTCTCTTAGCCATGAAAATGGATTTTTGGCTAAGATCACCCTAACAAAAACAATTAATTGGGTATGGTCATATGGAAAGAATGAGTAATAAAACTCATGAAAAGATGCATCACGTAGACCCACCAAAACGAGTCTTAGATGAAGGCCTAAAACGATACAAAGGGCGTTGTTGGAGAGAAATTTGCAGCCTGGAGATTGGAAAGACAGAAAAAGTTGAAAACTAGAAACCGAAAGATGTAGGAGGCATGGTACCTAAGTATATGTATATATAGGAGCGGATCTAGAACTTCAAAATGGGGGGGGGGGCTGGCTAGACTTACCGAAAATATTAATAAAAAAATTTACAAAGAAGTAAAAACTTTATAAAAAAAAATATTTAAAATTTATCCTAAAGGATTACAAATCTTTAAAACGTTTTCGGTCCAGTCGCAGTAAAATATTTTAATAGTAGTTAAAACTAGCTACGAAAACAGGTGTCAAAAAATTTGGATTACATGAAAATCTTGGTTAATTGAAATAATATAATGACACAAGGTTCATGTTATAGGATTTCCATTAAGGGGACATACATTTTCCATGTTCGAAAGGAGGATGACTTTCTCCAACATTTAGAACTCAGAGTTGGCTCGTTTTGTCTTCTGCTGGGTCTTCCAAAGTCCAAACCTCAGGTGTAGCTATTAAGTTCTTGTTTAGTTCCTAATAGGTCCAATTAGGAAATGGTAGCAGCTTGTATGATGATATCAATATTGCTTTCAGAATCGCATGAAAAATTAGGAATCAAGGACTGGAGTTTCGTTACATGATTGTGTGTATCAGAAGGACATTTTCCAGTTAAGTCGCTGAGACAGTAATTAAGAAAAGTAATAAACACATTGAGGCGGTAATGATATTTAGGAGAATTGGTAGGAATATTATAGCGATGGGTTTGTCCAGATTCAACTCGGGATATCTTCACTTCTATATCTGCAGAATGGACCAATGTGACAGCTTCATCAACAAGAGTTATTATATCGATTGATCTTTAAAATATTTAAATGGTGGTAGCATTAATATAAGTTGAGAGTTGGGCTCTTTATTTAAGTTATTCTAAATGTTTCTGCCAAAATCATAAGCGAAATTATGAGCTCGAATTTTAAAATGGAGTTAAGCATGAGATGTAATTTTGTACTAAGAGATTCAGCTTCTTTAAGAAACAATAAAATTGCTGAATAAATGTCCAAGTGTAGAAATGCATTGTGTCTGTTAATCCACCTAGTTTCACACAAAGTCTGAAGTTTAGTTTTTTTGTGTTCGGGAAATACGTCTTTAATTTTCTCTCTCATAAGGTTTGACTTTATGCTGGATTCCTTACCAAATTTTGCTACTTCAGGTATTGTGTCAAGTGTTTGTCTAATACAATAAACAGCTTGATTTTGAAATTGACAAATTCAATGCTAGAAGCTATTGTTTCAAAATGTGCGCTTGCACATCACGTAACTTTCCTAACATATTAGCTCCGCTCATGTTTCAAGACAAAACACTTCTAGAAATAATCAGTATCAATAATACCAACGAATTTTTCTAGATCGTGCTCTTTTCTGAAAAAGTCTAGGCCAAATTGAAAGCTAGAAAGATTATACAAAAACTGTGTGGGACAACTTGAAGATCTTCAGCTGCTATCTTATCTTTAAATTTCTCAGATATATACAAAAGCGAAATATTGTACTGTATGAGTAAACAGCCTTTAAATACCGTATGTCAGATACTCAATTTTACACTACCTGATGACAAATGGATCGTAAAGAGACATCTCACTCTAATTTCCCGTTCTATCAGGAATACCCTTATCTGATATCCTCAGTCATAAAGATTACTAGTTATTATAATAGTAAAAAAACATAAGATGAAAGTGAAGTAACCCTACCTTACGTATGTAACAAGATATTCCCTACCTTCTTCTTCTTCATGTGCCTTGTCCGTTCCGAACGTTGGCAATTAACATGGCTATTCTGACTTTGTTTACGGCAGATCTGAATAGTTCAGCAGATGCCACGAGTGCCTTCTCCTCCCTGGACCCCTTCTGCTGCCTATTTTCCCTTGAACGATCAGTTGTAGTACTCTATATTTATTATGTCTCATAACGTGACCCAAGTATTCCAACTTTCTTTTCTTTATACTTATTCCTACCTCTCTCTCTTTACCTATCCGGCGTAGTACCTCTTCGTTGGTCACGTGCTGAGTCCAGGATATACGTAATATACGTCGGTAAGCCCACATTTCGAAGGCCTCTACTTTTTTCATCAATGTTGCGGTCATTGTCCACGCCTCCATTCCATATAAAAAAACCGGGAATACATAACATTTCAGAAGTCGAATTTTGAGAGGTAGGGTGAGGTTTTTAGAGGTGAAAATTTGCTTCATGCTAGAGAACGATGCTCTTGCCTTTTCTACTCTTATACGTATTTCCTTCGCTTGATCCCAATTTGAGTTAACTGTTGTTCCCAAGTAGATGTACGAATCCACGTGTTCAATTCTTTCATTGTCTAATATCAGTTGCTGTGGTGGTTGTTGGGTTTTGCTTACTAACATCCATTTGGTTTTTGTGATATTTAGTCTGAGTCCGTATTGTGCACTTGTTTTTTGTATCTTACTCATTAGGCAACTCAGTTCCTCCATGCTACTTGCTAGAATCACAGTGTCATCAGCATACCTTATGTTATTGAATATTTCTCCATTTATCTTTATGCCTTCTGTGCTTTCCTCCAGCGCTGTCTTAAATACTTCTTCTGAGTATATATTAAAGACAATAGGAGACAAGATACAGCCCTGTCGTACCCCTTTCTTGATCTCAATTTTATTGGTCAATGTAGATCCTACTTTCACTTTAGCTGTTTGGCCCCAATAGAGACTCGCTATTGTTCGAATGTCTCTGTGGTCGACTCCGATCTTATGGAGAACTTCAATTATCTTTTCGTGCTTTATGTTATCGAATGCTTTTGCGTAGTCTATAAAGCATATGTACACGTTTTTGTTCATATCTCTGCAGCGCTGGATGAGTACCTGTAGACTAAAAAGTGCTTCTCTTGTCCCAAGAGAATTCCGAAACCCAAACTGCGAATCTCCAATGTTATCCTCGCATTTTTTGCTTATTCTGTTGTAAATAACCTTGGTGTATGCCTTCGAAATGTGGGTAATTAGACTTATCATCCGATGTTGATCACAAGACTTTGCTTTTGGTTTTTTCGGTATGGCAACAAAAGTTGACTCTAGCCAGTCTTCAGGAAACTCCCCGCTGTTACAAATATTGTTAAAGAGTCTGACGAGTGAGTCTAGAAATTGACTGTTTGTTTCGCACAGCATTTTCAATACTTATACGTATACGTTATCGTTGCCTGGTCTTTTGTTATTTTTAAGACCCTTTATAGCATTCTCCACTTCTGATTTTAGAATAGAAGGGCCAGTATCATCATTGCTCAGTGTATACCCACGAGGACGGTCATCATTAAACAGTTGTTCCACATAAGTTTCCCAGATTCTAACTATTTTGTCGGGGTCTAGTTGTAGATTTCCATTATCATCGCATAGCCCTTTCGATAAAATATTGTAGCTTTTCTTTGTTGTGAGTTCCTTTATCTTCTTATGCATATTGTAATAGTCGTATACCTTTTCGCACTGTTCGATTTCTTCGCATCTCTCCGAGAACCATTTCTCTTTAGTTTTTCTTATCTCAGCTCTAATTCGTCTCTATGGGTTTCGCGGTATTTGGCAGTATCTTTAGTTTTATATATCCGTCTCTCTTCCATCATGTCAAGGATTTCTGCAGTCATCCAGTCTTTCTTTTTTCTCTTATCAGGTAGTAAAAACTTAGTGCTTGAAGTCCTAATCTCTTCTTTAAATTCACTCCACTTTTCCAGCGGTTAATTGTTATTTTTAAGGATTTTTGATATTTCGGTATTTAAATTCTCCTGCATCTGTTGTTTAATATTATTGTTGGAAAGCTTCCTAATATCTAGCGTTTCGGACCTGTTCTTTACATTTGGCTTTTTTAACTTTACTTCAAACTTACATACCACCGAAATGTGGTCTGATGCTACGTCCGCACCCGGGTAAGTTTTTACGGCTTTGATGGAGTTTCTAAACCTGATTGGTGCAGCGATATAATCTATTTGATTTTTGATTATTTTACCAGGTGAGTCTGCCGGTGATTTCCAGGTATAGAGTCTACGGTGCGGGAGCTTAAAGAGAGTGTTAGTAAGTACTAGGTTGTGTTCTTGGCAAAATTGAACTAGACGATCTCCTCTTTCGTTTTTTTCACCAAGTCCGAAATTTTCCACTACCTTTCCTGTTTTGCCTTGTCCTACTTTCGCGTTGAAATCTCCCATTATAAGTGTTATTTCATTCTTTTTGGTTGCCTTCATTAAGATTTCTAGTTGTTCGTAGAAGTCTTCCATTATTGTTTCCTCTTTGTCAGCTGTAGGTGCGTATATCTGTATTATGTTCAAATCAAATGGGGACGCATACAGCTGTAAAAGAATCATTCGGTCTGATAGTGCAGTATAGGATTTTATTGACGATTTTAAACGAGGTGCAACGATTATTCCAACTCCATGATTGTGTTTAGGGGTATCGTTACCAGAGTAGTACATTGCATGGTCTACGATATTCCCTACCTAGAAAGAAAAAATAGAGAGTATAAAGCACAGAACATACATCCGTATAGTACTCCATCCTAGTCATATGGTTTCAAGTTTTGATTTGAATCATACGACATAGGTGACAATAAATAGAATCCGTACCGTATGGGGTAGATGGGCTGACATTCAAACAATGTGCGGTAAGATTTAGTCTCCTGATTATAATACATTTCTTCTGAATGCCCCCTCTTAGCATAACCAGGGCTATGGAGGCATTACTTGAAGCAACTCCTTAAACAATAAACTAGATATGTACTCTCGACATCTCGACAAGGTTTAATAAATATATTTTAATGTTATTTGTAATATTTTCAGTTACAAATAAAGTTCTCAAATGTTAGAAATAAATACTGCTAAGAAACATCTTATTTTTAAAGTGTAGACTTATAGAATATCAGAAATCTCAAATCTTACAAGTTCACATCCCTTTAATTTTTAAATTGTCGCTTGCGAATACTTTTACGGAATGGGTTAATCTCTGGTTTTATTTTCCGTTTACGATAAAAGTTAGCCTACGGCGGAAGTCTCTAAGAGGTTAGTCGTGCTGGATTCAGTTTACCAATTAAAACTTTAATGTTGTTCATCATCAACTTTGACTTAAGAGTTTTTTTTTCACAAGGAATTTATTGTAGTGTCAATTTAAGTAAATGAATCCAAATAAAGCAAGTTTGGTTTTTGGAATGCAGTGGGTACGAGAGAGGCTCTCTTTAGCATACAAGTGCTATTTCAAAGATGTAGAGACGTGAATTGCGATGTTGATCAGGAAGTTTTGTATGTAATAGTCTACTCAAAATGTGAAATGTAAAAAAATTGCATATTTTGATCTTGATATAAGAAACAGTGAGTACGATATCCGTAAGGTTATAATGAAAAAAAAATTAAAAGGAAGGATAGACCGCGAATATAGTGGATTAAAGATATAAGACTGCTGAAATATGGAGGCGCAAGGATAGTATCCTTTATATGAATGTTGTTCAATAAAATTGAAGCAGGAGAGAAGATTCCCGATGAGTGGAATTCATCATACATGTCCTCCATTTTTAAAAAAGGTGACAAAAGGTCACCAAATAACTACAGTGTAATGCCTTCAATAGCAAGAATCTTTTTATCAGTTATAAAAGAAAAACTAGAACAACACATGGACCATTATAGCGAAGAACAAGCCGGATTCCGAAAAGCCAGATCATGTTTAGATAATATATTCATTATGAGACAGGTGATTGAAAAGAACAAAGAAAAAAACATTGAAACACATATGACCTTTATCGACTTAGAGAAAGCATACGATAGCGTGCCCAGGAAACAACTATGGGAAGCAATGAGAAGAATGCGCGCTAGAAAGAAATGGGTAAATATAACACAAAGACTGTATAAAGAAACACAAGTGCAAATAAAGTTAGGTAATGAAATAACAAAAACCATCACCGCAACAAAAGGCCTCAAACAGGGATGTGGTCTCTCACCTACACTTTTTAACATATATATATATATAGATCAGGCTTTGAAAAGATCGTATAGAAAAGGCGGAACAATGGGCATACCAGTACAAGAGAATATATTACATTCACTACTTTTCGCAGATAATCAAGTCATTTTTGCACAAGACAGGGAGCATATGGAATATATGATAAGGAAATTAAAGGAAGAATATGAACTTTAGGGACTTAAGATAAATATGTGCAAGACCGAATACTTATGTATTGGACCCGAGGTTGCAGATTTGAACTTAAGTTTAGAAGAAGAGACTATTAAGAGTTGTAAGGCTTTTAAGTATTTAGGGTCAATGATTAGCCGAGATGGTACTGGTATGAAAGATATAGAAATCAAAATAGCACGGGGAAAACTAGCCACAAGAGCACTTCATGGAGTGATATGGAACAACACTCTAACCAAAGAAAACAAAAAGAGGATCTTTCAAAGCATAGTGATGAATATTACCCTATATGAAGCGGAAGTATGGCCAATGACAACAACAATACGAAATAAAATAAGAACAGTTGAACTGGACTTTATGAGAAGATGTCTACAAATCACAGGAGCGGATAGAATAAGAACGGAGGAAAGATGGAACAGAATGGAAGTGAAATGCTCAATTACAAAAAAGTTGGAAAACAGAGCCCTGCAGTGGTACGGGTATGTACAAAGAATGCCAGAGCATAGGTGGCCGAAAAGAATATTAAACTGGGACCCGCCGGGAAGAAGACAGAGAGGAAGACCTGCTACAAGATGGAAAACATACGCCAGAAATGCTATGATAGATAGAGACCTCAGAGAAGGTGACTGGGAGAATAGAGTGCTGTGGAGGACGAAAACGGCGAACTCATAATGGGAAAAGCCGAAGAAGAAGAAGAAGAAGATATAAGACGGTAAATTGTCGGTATAACATTAGAACTATTCAAAACAGCTGTAAACAAACTTATCTGGTTCAGCATGATACCCAAACTTCAATTAGTTCAATACAAATGTGGTGCTGCATTCAGAGGAAAAAAAATGACTGTAAATCATTGACATGATTTTTTACAATTTTATAAACATTAAGATTCGAGGAGAAATCAATCTCAGTACAAACCTGTAAATTTGCAGCATTTGCTTGTATAAATCAGTGTTTTATTATATGTTGTTTATTGCTGTACCTAGTTAAATCAATACCTTTCCACTAAACTAAACGTAGAACTTCACAATGACTTCCCGAGTCTACCTGCCAGAACACATTCGTTGTTATCTAACTTTCAGGAGTTTCTGCAGTGAATACGACCCGTCCGATCCTTTATCGTGACAATTTCAGTAAATTTCAACAAATGCCGGACTTGCCAAGTGATTATTATTCGACGATTAGCGCCGATTGCAGCCTGTCTAGTGCTGTTAGCACTTAATAACAATGAGAGCCTGTTGTCGGCAACTAGTTTGATAATTCCAAGTTCTTCCTTCCATTCCGAGAAAGATTTATATGACTGGGGAAGGACTAATATATTACCACCGCTTGCTAACAGAATATTTCATGTTAACGAGACAGAAACTATTCCTATAGAACTAGGAAGTGCAAATCGGTAAATAATAACTGTGGAGATAAAGGATACGTGGCACTGTTATAATTTTGGCCTTTGTCAATTTTGGTGTTTCTGAATATACAGTGTAGGTAAAAGTTTATGGTCGCTATGGACCTTACGTGAGATGGAGTGAGAAACACATGTTTAAAAAGAGAGAGGTCCGCCCTTTAAATATCGCCGAAAATACATGAAAGTGGAAATAATAAAAAAGGGCAAATTCAACGTTGCCAAACTTATTGGTTTTATTTGACCTGTTGTCTTTTTAGTATTTGAACAATGTTCTAAGATAATCAAATTTGGGCGAAATGGATTTAAATGACAGCTTACTGTTTTTTTTAAGAATATGCCACAATTATACTTTACAATAAGTGTTATTTAACATTTTGATTTCCACTTCGGAAATCGTTTTATATAAATAAAATCTATTAATGTTTCGTATTTTAAGTACGATTTCCAAATTAAAAATCTAAACATCAAAATAAGCTCATTTTAAAGTCACATTGTGCCTTATTTCAAATAAAAATAATAAACTGCATTATAACGCCAACAATAAAAACGGTTCATACAAAATTATTTGGCAACGTCGCGTTGCAACAGCAATACCATTTCAGCAACAGCTGAATCGGTATTCGACAGGCGATACCTAACAAACTTAGAGGTGGACCGTTGACATTTTTATCGTTAACGAAACTAAATCGTTTTTCGTAAACAAGTATCTAGTTGATTGTTACCAGTAGTTTCAAATAAGCGAGTACATAAACAAACATAATGGCTATTATCGTTTATGTGTATATTTATTGAAGTGAAAGAAACTAATGAAGGATATATTTATTATAACTTGAAAAATAAACTAAACAATACAAATAGTAAATCGTACTACATTTACATTACATGTTATTATTAAATCGCGAATCGTCTAAGTTGACATTTAAAAACATAAGTTTTTCTACTATACTTCTTGTTAACCGTGCTCTTCTTTTATTTAAAATTAAATCAAATTTCGAACATGTGTTCACATTTACAATATTTTATGAATATAGTGGTTTCTTTCTTTTGTTTTTTTAGCTTCATTTTTATCAGAAAATCCCTGCACTTTAAATCGTGAATCCATAAATGTACATAATGACAATGTGCCACTCTGTTCTATCCCTCTAAATCTTTTTGCTAAACCCGATATTAGTAATTGTACTACGTCGGATACTATGGATGTAAGGTTACCGTTTGCTAAAATTTTATTGCAAGATTCTTGCCATGTACCATAACAATGTACCATAACAATCACTGAACTACCCTTCAAGTATTTTTGGCCACTCATTGTACTTGTTATTTCTTTAAAAGGCCGTAAAATTTGGGAAAGTTGAGAACAAATAATCCAGTCTTCATTTTTTAGATTTGGTCTAATTCTGTATTAACTAATACCAATGTGGAACGGATTGCCTCTTCTAACTCGGCCATTCTTTTTATCATGTAATAGGTGAAGTTCTACCTAGTTTCCACGTCTTGGATTGGCCGTTTGGGAACTTTGTTATGTTGTAATTGATACTTTAAAAGCCTTTCTAAAGATAAGGTCCTTTTTTTGAAATGTGTTTTTTACCGAATTGTCGAAAAAAAGACTTTTTATTTTATCTATTTGTACACGACTGCATTTAAGTGCGTCCTCCACCAATAAATTTAACGTATGAGCAAAACAATTTAAATGTTTTCATTCCAAAACATCTTTAATAGCTTTGACCATATTTGAGGCATTATCATTTACTGCAAAATTTACTTTTCGTTTTAGACCCAACTGATTAATAATTTCACTAATTTCAAAAGCGATGTTTTCTGAATTATGGTTTCCAGAAAAATGACAGCAGCCTAATAAAACCGTTGTAAATTCTAAATTTTCGTTTAAATATTGTCCTGTTAATGCGATGTAACTCTCAGTTACTCCATATGTCCAGAGGTCAGTAGTAATACAGATATTTTCTACTTTTTTACCAACTTGTGATCTAATAATTTGCTCAGTTTTGATATAACATTCCTGAAGTAATGAACCTGACGTAATAAACAAGTTTTTCTTGTTGGCGGTTTTTTCCAGGAATCCAACCTGCAAACTTTTTAAAAGCTCGTTCTTCAACTATGGAAAACTGATGAAACGAGTCTTTGCATAGGTTTAGTAAATCCATATCTATTTGTTTCTTTTGTTCTAAACTAATATTTTTATTAATGGAAGTATCCATCACCTTTTGACGCTTGGGTGGCGGTGGCAGTATGTCAGTACTTGTAGTAGAAGTAGTCGAAACGGACATAAATGCGTCAGGAGAAGTTTCAATCATTGCAATATTCAGAAAGTGGACCATAAAAGCTGCATCTTCTACAAATGTGCATATTTTGAAAATAAAATTATTATTCTTATGCTAGGTCAATAATTTTGACTAAGAAAAATAATTCTTAATTTAATATTTATAATAAATAAATCCTTTGACGAACTATCAATAAAGATTTGAAATCAAAAATGCAGATCAATCGTAAATCGAAACTCATTCATTAATCAGAATAGCTAGTTATAAAAAACAAAAGAAAGAGTTAAGAAGCTGGTTACTTCTATAAAAAAAGAAAAAGAAGATTGTACTAGTGAAAATCAACCAGTACAAGAAAAAGAAACTGATAAAGATGACTTAAGTCCATGGTGTATTTTTGATGAACTAATTGGACATGACTCATCTAAACATACACCTGTATCGAGAGATATAAAAGAAGTCGACATGTATTTGTCTGATGATATTACCCACAAAAAATTTTAAACGGAGATTGGAACTATCCATTACAGTGGTGGAAAAACCATCGCCATGTATATCCTAATTTAACCACTATATTCATAAAATATTGTAGTATTGTAACAAAATCTGTTCCTTGTGAACACATGTTCAAAACCTGGTTTAATTTTAAATAAAAGAAGAACACGGTTAACAAGAAAAGTGGAAAAACTTATGTTTTGAAATATCAATTTAGACGATTCGCGATTTAATAATGTGTAATGTAAATGTAAGTACTATTTGTACTATTATTAAAATAAGAATGGCAAGTTGACGAGATGCGCATATTCCTTTTCGTATATTATTTATAGTATAAGATCTACCATGACATATAATGCAAATGCAGAAACATCAAAAATCAAATGACTACTGTAAACATCAGAAATGAAGATCGTTCGTAGCATACTTGCAAAGACACTCAGAAACAGAGAAATCATCGAAATAAAAAGACATATATGCAAGGTCGAACACATCAACACCTGAGTAATAAAAAGAAAAAACAATTGAAATGAACACACTAACAGAAAGAACGGTGGAGATAAATTACCAGTAGGTCTTTGGTGCGTAAACTGTCCTTCATTAAGGATTACAAATATAAACTGAATCGATTTAATTAGTCTCCATTTAATAGATTCCTATCATTTAAATTTCGTTCCCGTTAATTACCGGTCACTTCAACCTTCAATTACTGATATCATTTTGTCTTCTAATATTCGCTGTCTAATCATGGATATCAAATGCTCAATGAGCTAATCCCTACTTTGTATATCTATGCCCCTGATTAGTTTAATCTCCTCTTGATGTATATCATCCTGCAATATACATAATGAGTCAGAGAGAGAAATGGCGAAAATTGGAGATACGAGCTGGAATTAGACCAGTTGATTATTAATCTATATAAATTATTCATATCTGAGGACTTACAGTAAAAGCGGTCCATTTGAATGATTACTCTAGTAAGAAAAGTCCTATTTGTATAAAGCAGAGGGAGCTTAGCAAATGTAACTTATATAATCTGTAATATTGAAGAAGCTCTATCGAATGACATGATTTATAATAATCAACATTTTCAGCTTGCCGTTGTGTCTAAAGTTGAGCTTACATGTTAAAAGGATTTTGGTTTTAATACAAAGATTTATTTTTCTACAAGTATAAAATAAAACAAAATAAAAAAGTTTGTAGTGTATGATAGTCGTTGTTGCATTACGGACATGCGGTGTGACCTTTATATTTAATAAAATATCATTAGAAAATGGTCTGGGTATACATGGTCAGTCTAGAACGCCGCTTATGGTTCACACCCTCCGTCAAAGTAGGCGTTGTGCCTTACAAATACAAAAATCATCAAAATGGACTGTAACTAACAAATAAAAGAAAGAAATTTGCAAAATTTATTTGTATAATATAATAGGAGAGTCTTCTACAGCCAGCGCTGTTTCCGGCATCCTAATTTCCAGCGTTTTCTTTCGAAGCAATCTTCAGTTTTTAAATCTCTGGCGGTCATTGCGTCTTCGACGTCTTCTCTCCATGACCGTTCTGGTGCAAAATTTATATTTAATGTTTTCTAAAATCTAAAAATAAAATAAAATTCTAAGACACAAAAGAACAAGTCTGTAGCAACAAGAAACAAGAAATACTCTTTAGTTCTTAGTAAAATAATTGCTTTCGGTAGCTGAGTGTTGAATAAATTAACAGTATAAAACAAACAAGTAGTTTCACAGCAACATGGTCAGGCAATATAAAAATATAGGTATATAATAATATAATAGTCTCCCGTTTTATACCGCTGTCGCGGCTTTGGGAGTATAGCAGGGTAGTCTGCTATATCTAGGGCCTACGGTATACAAGGAAGGTAACATGGCCAGTGCTACGCTTCAACCGTCTATTATTACCCCTGGTTTTACCCAAGGTACTCATTTTTATTCAGGCTGAGTCGACCTGGGACCTATAGACATTTTTAAAATGTCTAGATGTTCTTGCCGGCGGTGGGATTCGAACCCCGGACCACCGGCTTGCGAGTCAAGCATCCTACCGCTTGCGCTACGCAGGCCCAAATAAAATATAGGTACATATATCAAATAAAATTAACTCAACAATAAAGTTCAGTAGACAGTATAAATACATTACAAAATTTTCAATGTAGATAACGCAAAATAAATCCCAAAACTCGAAATCCAAAGATTTCTAATTGTCGAAACCAAATTCAGATTTCTGTGCCTTCTAAGAATTGCAAGGCAAAACAGACGTTGATAAAAATGTAATTAGAGAAATGGGGAATCTAAAATTGCATTGCAATAAACATATCTCCTCAACTAAGCAAAAATCCTTGGCGAATTGGTTTTTAGTACTCATAAAGAGTATACCTAAATAAAAGGAGACAGTTAAGATTTGATTTCACGTATAGTTCCTCTGTATATCCGCTTATACGTATTTCATCCTAAAAGGAATCTTCGGAGAGACTATTTACAGATGCTTTGAACGTGAAAACAATGTTTCCTGTCGTAATATAAGCAACGCTAAAATGGCTTCGATATGGACAAAAACAAGCATATGATATGACAGCAAATGTAAAAAAAAACTTCTCCCAAAATGATGATTTTAATAAAAATTTTTAAAAATTAACATTGTAAATTTCTTTTTGCTTTCTTTATAAAACTTACAATAAAGTCCTAATTTTTAATATTCTGCATTACCACCTCTATTTTGAATTACACTCCTCATTCGACTTGGCGTTGAATTGATCAAACTCTGGATGTTGTCTTGAGGAAAAGCTTCCCATCTTCCATGAGCGCCAATCGAAGCTGCTCACGATATATTGAAGGAGCTATTCTGTTTTTTACTCTTTGTTTGAGTTGGTCCCAAACATGCTCAATGAAAATAAAGTTTTCTCATACAAATTTAGCAAAAGGCCTTGCATGCTCGTCTAGAATTTCCGTAAGGTAGCGGTGAGCATTCAACGCTCCTCTATTAATAAACACGAGATCAGTACGCTCTTCGAATGCAATGTCCGCCAATGTCTGCTCGTCGATGACAAGCAGCATATCGTTCTTCACGTCTTCTGTACGTTTAAGAACCATCTTTAATAAATATTAAAAATAAAAGATTTTTCCAATCTTCTATCGGCCAATGCTCATGGTCTTTAGCAACCTCAAGTCGGCGTTGTCGATATGCTGCTATTAACAAAGGTCCTGTTGCTGGGCAGCGAGCCCTTTAAAACGGTTTTGTAAAGAAATTCGTTGAAAAGAACGGTCGTGATTCGTTCTTTACAAGTCGTGATTCTTCTCGCGCCTGATACTGATTGTCGTTCGTGAGATCCTCTTCTTCTTTAAGTGCCGTCTCCCGATCGGAGGTTGGATATCATCATCACTATCTTTACTCCATCCATTTAAACCAGTCCCTAAAATTCTTCAACCATGACAGTTTCTTTCTTTCTATACTCCTTCCTCCTCTTATATTTCCCTGTATTATCAGCCTTAGCAGTTCATATCGCTTTCCCCTCATTACGTGTCCCAGATATTGTAACTTTCTTATTTTTATTGTGTTTATTATTTCGCATTCTTTGCCCATTTCTCGCCATACATCCGTGTTAGTTTTCTTCTGTGTCCATGCTATTCTAAGCATCCTCCTGTAACACCACATTTCAAAGGACTGTAACTTATTTATGTGTTCTTGCTTTAATGTCCAGCTTTCAAGCCCATATTGCAGTATCGAAATTCGTAGCATCTCAGTGATCTTACTCTCAGTTCTAATGTAAGGTCTTTGTTGCAGAGAATTGTTTTCATTTTTACAAACGCATTTCTTGCTATTTCGATCCTTGCTCGTATTTCGGTTGTTTGATCATTATTGTCTGAAATCCAGGTTCCTAAGTATTTGTATTTATCAACCCTTTCTATCGGTACATTTCCCAAATGTATGTTTGTTGGTATATTTGTTTTCTTTGTTATTATCATGTATTTGGTCTTTTTTATATTCATTCGTGAGATCCAGTCTCTACGAATTTTAGGTATGGCATTTTTGGACCAAACAACGATTCCATGCTTTCTGGCCACTTCTCTTTGACTTATTCCATTATCAATCAAAGTAACAATTTGAACAGATCTAGCAAATCTCTTAACCATAGTTTTAAATTTAAAAATTGCACAAGTTCACTCTTTGAACAACTATACACTAATGGAAGATTTTTCAAAAGAGAACAGCCATATTCCCAGAAAAACACCGTACAAACAACACGTGCATTTTCCGAAGTCGTAAAACTGATATCAATTTTGCGAACTTATTACCCTTAAATGGCCTATCGGACCTGTCGACAAATTTCCGCGGTTAGTACAATTAAACCTAGAGCTAAGATTAATACTATTATAAGAATTATTATTAAATTCAACAGTCTTCCGGGTTGAAAACCGCGTCGATTATTATTGTGCCGAGATTTCGACATCCTCTTTGATGTCTTCTCTGGGACTCACGAGGTCTCAGTCTCCCGATCCCCCACACTACTACACGAATCACTAACCAATGCATTATTAACGCGTTACACACACACATTCATATATATATATATATATATATATATATATATATATATATATATATATATATATAATATATAATATATATATAATATATAATATATATATTATATATATATATATATAATATATATATATATATATATATATATATATATATATATATATATATATATATATATATATATATATATACTTTATTAACGATCTCCACTTTAGAAAACTCTATGTGTATTTATAAATAACTATATGTGCAAAGAACGTGTTCGTGATTTCCAATTTATTCATGGTGGCGTGAGTTTCTCAATGGACGTTTCTTGTCATTTTTATTTAAGTATTCCTAATTTTTTTCACTACATGTTTCCGATTCTAGCATTTAGATCATCTTAATTTTTTTATTCTAAGTGACCACTTTTTATCTATTAACATATATACCCCACAGCAAGCTCTTTCGTTTTGATCTACTCCATTGTATATCACTGTGTAATCGTCCAAATTGTTATGTCCTTATAGATTGCTTTGTTTTCGTGTTGTGTTTCTCGATAGGAGAAGTGTGAAGATTATAATATGACATTAATTACTATTTAAATGGGAATAATATAATATGACATTTATTAGAATTTGAGGGCACTTTTTATATCCTTCATGTGGCAGAGGTTTTGCATATCGTAGCGACCTTTTTTTTAAGATCTATAATTATTCTGATAAAATTTAATCATTTTAAAATTAATCTGGCACAAATTTTAATTACAGAGTATTGAGTAATATAGGTTTTAGCATCTGTATAAAGCAATCGCTAGGTATACGAGATCTAATGGAAAACAAGACGGTAAATATCGCACATTACTCCCGATGTATGTACTCGCCCCATTTATTTTACTTTGAGCAGAAGTTCGTAGTAAACGTTGAAAAGCTGAAATAGCAATTCCACTACAGGTAAACATCTGAACTCAAACATCTAAAGTTGGCGAAACTAACATCCCACTCAAACCATTAGAGTTAAATAGGACAAACATTTATATTGAGCATTAAAATCTTATTATAAGAGATCAGAAGTTTTTAAAAAGAAAATATCAACTTTCGTAGGTTTCCCAACAAAAAAAGATAATATAAAATTAATAAAATACTTCATTGACCTTTTGAAGCATACAAGTATTAAGGTAGGTAAAAAAAAATCAAGTATATAAAATATACAAAACATATTCACGTGTATGAAAATAGAGGAATTCGTCACATCCGTAACTACTTAGTCGTCTTCTGCAAAAATTACTCCACGGGGTAGAACTTTTTGTCCAATAAATATTCTTTAAAGTCGATTTTAAAATTGTCTTTGATTATTGAATTTTTTTAATGACGACTGTAAATTATTATATGTATATATATATATATATATATATATATATATATATATATATATATATATATATATATATATATATATTTATATATTTATATGTGATAAAACAATGGAAAGGGTTGGAAACCTTTCACACTGTAACTCCTGAAGATCTCAGTCAGATAAGAGGAGAAAAGAAACAAATCTAGATGTTAGCGGAAACGTTTCGTTTTGGTATTACAATACAACATCTAGCTTTTTTTCTTTTCTCCTCTTATCTGATTGAGACCTTCAAGAGTTACAATGTAAAAAGTGTTTCCAATCCGATTCCAATTTCGATTATTTTTTTACTGCTTCTTGAGTTTTACAGTCGTTGCTCCTTATGGATATATATATATATATATATATATATATATATATATATATATATATATATATATATATATATATATACGCTTCTTAAAGAAATTAACGCACCACTTTGAAATATTAAAATGTATATCATTGTAATGTTTTTTGCAAGCCCCTTGTATATGCTATTCGTACATATTCTTACTATTGCAACAAAACAAAAAGAAGCAAAAAATGTACTAATTCTATAAATATACTAATTTCCAAGTGTTCATGAATTTTATTCGGCTACTGTTTAATTGTTGATTGTTGTTAATTGTGTTTATTATGGAGCGTCAATCACGTAATTTAACCCGAGGGAATTTGCCCAAGCAGTGATACTGTCGGAAAAAGGTTGGAGTTACCGAAGAATTGGTCGTCGGTTTAATGAGTCCGACACATCCGTCTCACTTGTGCTAGAAAGATTCCTCGAAATAAGGGATCATACTCGCAGACCAGGACAAGGACGAAACCGGGTAACTACCCCTATTGAAGATCTATTTTTAAGAATTTCTGCTCTTCGACAACGTTTTGTAACACATCGAAGTCTACCAATTCAACTTCGAGACGTGAATGCTATACAAATTAGTACTGAAACTGTTCGCCAGCGACTTAGGGAATACAACTTAACACCTAGGAATACGTTAATTGGTTAGAGGCTGACTGAGAACGAGTGCTATTTACTGATGAATTCCGATCTTGTTTGTGCAATATAGCGACAGACGTGATCGTGTGTTGCGACGACCCAACGAACGATATGCTCAGTGTAACTTCTCACACACCACATTTTTTGGTGGAGGATCCGTTATGGTGTGGGGTGGTATTTCTTTGACCGCACGTACGTACCTAGTGGTCATACAAAATGGAACTGTTACAGCTGAAAGGACATTTGGAGATCCTGGAACAACATGTAGTACCATTTGCTCCTTATATCGGTGAAAATTTCTTACTAATGCAAGATAATGCCAGACCTCATGCTGCACAGATCGTAAGAAATTATCTAGAAGAGGTAAAAATTAACACTATGGAATGGCCAGCACATAGTCCGGATTTAAATCCGATTAAAAATCTCTGAGAGGTCCTTGGTAGGCGATTAAGAGCGACACCGGTCCAACCAAACAACGTACAGGAAGTGGAAGAGAGGCTGATCCAGATGTGAAGAGAACTAGACCAAAATGAAATACGGCAATTAATTTTAAGTATGGGCCAACGATGTGAGGCTGTTATACGTAGTAGAGGTGGAAACACTCATTTTTAAGACTTTTTTCATATTTTAGAATTTCAGAATTTTCCGTTTTATTTTTTTCTCTCCTGTACTTCAACATTTTCTGATGATTTCACAAATTGGTATAATTACTAATAAAATTTTTTTTTATTCTTTGTCTGTTAACAGATAAAATTCATTTATTGAAGTAGTGCGTTAATTTATTGGTGAAGTATATATATATATATATATATATATATATATATATATATATATATATATATATATATATATATATATATATATATATATAAGTAAAATGTAATGG
Source organism: Diabrotica undecimpunctata (assembly GCF_040954645.1). Taxonomy (NCBI): domain Eukaryota; kingdom Metazoa; phylum Arthropoda; class Insecta; order Coleoptera; family Chrysomelidae; genus Diabrotica; species Diabrotica undecimpunctata. Next base: position 143,116,279 of record NC_092809.1, read on the forward strand.
CATGTCTCGCAAAACAGAAAACCAAAAAAGGTATATCGATAGAAGACAACCGTATACGTATTAGTCGTCTTTATTATAGTGCAGCCAAGTTAGAAAAGGAGCATGTTAACTTGGGAAGGGATCACTACAGGAGCAGTGCGACCAAGAAGACCCTGATGGTTTCCAGGGCAACAACTAACAATAACCACAGAGGAAGCTACAGCTACTTGGAGAAAGGAATGTCAAACGTTCAAACGTTAACTCTAATGCCACAAATTGGTCAGACCCATACTATTCTTGAAACAAAAATTTATTATCTCGTGAAGAAGCTTGTCATCGTGCTTTTTCTATAAGTCCTCTATCTCTTCACATGTTTCTGCAAGCCACTTCTCTTTTGCTCATACTGTTTTTCTTCTTATTTGTTTGTTAATTTCTTTATAATAACAATCTTTGTGTTGCTCACACCATCTATCTGTCGAGCGCGGAAGCATCTAACCTACCTCAAGAATCAAACTGTAGTCCTAATGATTCCGACCTTGGCCGCCGCAAAATTGTAGCGTTCGTAAACTCCTCGGCATTCATCTCCTTCCCTTTCTCTCTTTTAACGTCCAACAAACAAGACGAAAATTTTGTTTGAGTCGTCTCTTGACGAGGTAAGCCGAAACATTTCCTTTCTCTTATATATTTTCGAATTAAAATTTATTTTAGACCCTTACCGGAAGCCCTAACAGTTACTAGAACTATGTTTATTGACCCGAGGTTATCCAAGTAGCTATGGATTTATGGTATGTGTTCTGAAACCAACAATTCGAAGAATATCTCGTTTGCTTAGCCGCCCAATACTATATATTTTAATGGTGGATATTATGTTTCTGCTGCCGATAGATTCAACGTTTCTGCCAACCTGAGTACCTAGAGAGTAAAAAATTGTATCCTGTCTACACGCCACATAAGCATTTGGATTTATGATGCACCCATTTTATATTCTTTTATTGAACAGTGAAGATTATCTATCAACTAAATAACAGTGAAGTGATTTATTATTGATCTTTTAATTACAATAAATATCTACATTCTACCTAATATACAAATACATTTTTTTTATATGAACAAATTTCAAAATTTGGGATAATCCATAATTTTATTTTGGTTGCTTTTGTAACCGTTGTTCTGGACTTTTGCCAAAGGAGTTAATACCTCTTTACATTCTGCTTCCAACGTCATTAAATTACAGACGATTTCATGAATTTTTGCCCTTTCAACTTATGTTTCACTAGCAGGTTAAACTCTATAATTATGGATCCTGTATTTCTGTCACAGATTAAATTAATATTAGAATAAATGATTTTTACTTTGCGAAGTTATGTTTACGAATGGTAGCTTCTCGGTACGCCGGAGTGCGTAACAGACAAAGTGAAACTTGTCAGTATTGACCTTGTGAAGAGCACAAAGTGAAATTTGCCAACCTGTACCTATCTACAAAAGCACAAACCCACCTTTAATATTAAAACCATCACGCCCGCACAATGGACTCAGAACTTGTTCTTTCTGTACCAAACATTTGTCGTCCCAATTATAATTATTTATCGTAACTATCTCTCACAGCCTTAAAAAAAATTTCTGTTTCGTAGGAGAAATGTCAAATAAAGAGTTCTCCAATTATTGGCTTTTAATTTTTAAATATAAACTTGAGCAATAAATAACAAAAAAATCCATATTTACCAATATTCAAGTCCTAAGCGATCTAAAATATATTATATAATAGAGTTCTTTAGTCCTTATTTAAAATTTTAAGGTCCATATATCACATTCTCACGCCAACTCATATTAAACTAAATAAAACTTTTCGTTCAAGTATACCCTCCGACGCCTCGACGTATCTACACATATCTCATATCGAACAATCTCGTACGTTGGGAAATCTGGCGAGAGTCCTTGTACCTGACAAATTGGAATACTTTCTTGAAGTTATAATCCACGCGAATCATCCATACCACCCTCAGTGCTCCAATCCGGTAGGATTGAAAAGTGTTTTCGGATTGGCAGATGAAAAATGGCCTCCACCTAACCGTGTTCAGAATAATTAGTTCGTACTGATTAATCGCCATGTCGACATTTTGCAGGTTTCTATGTAAACACAGAAACGATTCGGTGTTCGGTTTTCGTCCAGAGCCGTACGCTTAAAGGGAAATCTTTTAACAGGACTGAATATTCGGAAGAAATTTTATTAATTAAATTTCTTTATCCCTTTTACTTTTATTAATTCACTTATCCATCTAAGTATTTTCATTTCCGCTACGTGTTTCGTTGTTCTACTGTCCTTTTAATTGTACAACATTCAGTTTGTTTGCTGGAATCACTTCAGGATATACCTTCATCAATAATCACGATATGTGTCAGTCGCAAACCTGATGCTTTAATTTTTAATTTAACAAAATCTGAAAAAAAATCAAAATTTTTTGCTTTTTGTGCCCATATTTTCGCATATAACTCGAGAGATATTGCTTCTACAAAAAAAAAATATAAAAGGTAATAAAAATTTCGATTTTCAATTTTACATATTTATTCAATTTTACATAATATTTAACTAGCTAGAAATTGAAAATTTAATATTTTACCGATAAGCTTATTGAAGTAAATGGGCGACACATTGAACATTTGCTATAAAAGATTTAGTTAAAATGTGTTTTTTGATATTTTAGTGTTATTAAATTTTGACGTGACAACGTCTTAAATTAGGTTGTGGCTCGGAGTCATTCATGAAAAAGTGTAACGCCCGCTCACGTCTGTTACAGTGAGTCACCGAACGAGAAAGAGGCCCTCCGGACCGGCGAATGCCTTGCGTCTCTCTCCCACTCAAACATGATCGGTCCGCTGCGCGCGCAGCACTAGAGAATTAAACGCGTTGAATCGGTGCGTGCTTCCGTGCTTGTGTCTCTGTCTTTCTCGAGCGTTCTTGGCGTTCAAGACACATTACAGCAGAAACACTTCCTTTCATTTCATATTTCTCCTATCATCGTCCTATCCTCAACAAAATCACTCAAATAGAAATTAGTTAAGTTTAAGTTTACATGCACAATGTTTTAGTAAACAAAATATATTTCTATAGTTAAAATTTGTGCAATTCTTATTTTCATTCAATTCCTTGTTCCTATTGTGCAATTTAATAATATTCATATCAATAAATATTCTACCGAGAAAAAGACGTTGTCATGTAAAATTTTCGCCCGTAAAACCGACTTTACAGGCAACCGATTTTTTTTTTATTTAGATTATAACAAAATGGTACTTTTTACAACCACATTTTGTTTTTAGATGTCAAATGCAACTATTTGTTTCAAGTAATTTCAATAAATTTTAATGTTATCAAAATCCATAATATGGTCTTTATCGATTACATGCTCTGCCAAAGCACAAGATGGTTTTTTAAATTTTTTTTATGATTGCAGAATTAAAAAACCATCTTGTGCTTTGGCACAGCATGTAATCGATAAACACCATATTATGGATTTTGATAACATTAAAATTTTATGTAGTGAAAGTAATAAATTTAAAAGGACTTTTTTGGAAATGGTTTGTATTAGCAAAAGTGATAATAATTTAAACAAAAGATCAGAAGTTCAAAATCTAAGCAAAATTTATAATTATATTCTTTCTTTATGATTTATATATAAAACTTGTAAAATGTCATATTTAATTCTCCATATATCTGTTACATTTTTTCAGACATCTGTCAACGGTGAATAAATCTTTCTTCTTTTTTGCTACTAAACAAAAAAGAATGTTTAAACGAAATTTTACTTTTGGCAATATAATTGTCAAAAATAAAAATTTTATGTTGGCATTTATAACATTGAGGCTTATTTGTAATTGGTTGCTATTTTAACTTATTTATAAATTCAATTATTTTTGTATTAAAAAAATGTTTTCAAAATTATAAAAATTTTCAGAGAAACATTTATTAGATTAAAACATTTTTATATTAATTATTTTGAAGATGTATTAGCAGTAATTTTTACTTACTAAACTAATTTTTATTTGGTAAGTTAACAAAAATTGTTTTTTCTTTTTAGTTCAACCTTGTAAGATATTTTGTCTTTTTTAGCTCTTGATAATAATTGTAAACACAATTGAAAGCTCGAGATTAAAAACATAGTTAACCAATAGCCATTTTATTGACTCCAACCCATCCAAAACAGTTATATATATATATATATATATATATATATATATATATATATATATATATATATATATATATATATATATATATATATATACATATATATCAGCAACATGGGCGAATCTTTTTGTAGAGTGGTAAATGTTTAAGCCTCCATCAACAGCTCCTTTCATACCTCCAAAGACACAGGCGTCAGTACTTGTACGGTTTAATCCTATATTTAAGTAACACCTAAATGTTCCTGCAGCTTCGACATTGTGTTCATCCCCAGTAACATCAGTGGTGTATAAATTGTCAAGTCCCAATTTTTTTAAGAGCCTCCTCGCTAAAAGTAAACTAGTAGCGTAGGCAGCAGCATAGTTGGTAAGAGCAGTTCTAATTCCATATTTTGGCAATTCATGGTAGTAAGCAGCATATACAATCTTGTCTCCTTTAATACGAGAGGAAGCAATTTGACAAGAAATGTCCGTGTTGGAAATACGTACAATTAGATGGTACTTAGGAGTATTGTACTTGATCTTGTCTTAAACAATCAATCGTTTACGATCATAGTCATCATCATCAAACTGTATGCGTCCACTGCTGGACATAGGTCGCCCTCAGCTCTTTCCATCTCTCTCTGTCTTGTGCGGCATGCATCCAGTTATTGATACGTTTTGTCCATCGGTTGTTTGATAATCTGGCGACGTGTCCTGTCCAATTCCATTTTCGATATTGTCTGATGTTTTTGTTCTACGACGTATATCTTCATTTGAAATTCACTCTTTTAGAGAGACACCCAACATCTGGCGCTTCATAGCCATCTGAGTCAGGCGCCATAAGTGAGTACAGGTAACACACATTGATCAAAGATTTTCCTTTTGAGCCATATGGGTAGATCCGATTTAAATACATAGTTTATTATACCAAACGCTGCCCAGGCTAATCCTACGTGACGTGGGAGCTCACATGTCTGGTTATCTCTACCCAACCGAATTTCATGTCCTAGGTACTTATACGATGTAGTCTGCACAATATCCCTTCCATCAACAGCAATATTATGATTTAGCACCAGATTCGTCATTATTTGCCTCGTGTTCATATTAATCTTTAGTCCGACCTCCAAGGAAGCGTGATATAATTTTTCATCCATACTATCGGCTATAAGGACGATGTCATCTGCAAATCTCAAATCACTGAGCTTCTCTCCATTTATGTTGATACCATGCTCGTTCAGATGTGCCTTCTTACAAGCATGTTCTAAAAGCGCCGTGAATAGCTTTGGAGAGACTGTGTCTCCTTGCCGTACTCCTAGCTGTATACAGAATTTATTTGTTTCTTGTTCAGATAGTCTTACGTTAGCTGTGGCATTTTGGTCGATATATTTGATTATGTTAGTGTAGCGATGGTCTATTCGGCATTCTGTCAATGCTTTTAACATTTTCTTATAGCTTATGGTATGGAATGCTTTCTCGTAGTCGACAAATATCAGTGCCAATGGTTTGTACGATCATAGTACGCCTCTGGAATTTAACTCAGAACCTCTTGAAGTACCGTTTGTTTTTAACAACTTTCACAAAACTCATGTTTCAAATGTATGTACCAATTTTATTTGTCCGTAACCTACGGTTTAACCTAACCCGCGGTTCACAAGCAACAGATGGAGTCTTTAAAATCTTATTCGGATCGGAAAAAGTATCAAAGTAAGTTTATTCTCGGGGCCCGGATATACTGGCATTTAAGGAAACGAAAAAGCGTGTACGTACTTGCTAAGGGAGGCGTAAAAGAAACATTTATGGGCCCAGAACCTGTCGTTCACATAGCAAGAGACACAACCAAAAGAACAATATCACACTAGATGGAATGGATGAATGATAACTACTGGTATAAACAAATGGATCTCAAACATTCGAAGGCTTTTATACATGAACCTCCGAAGAAGAGATCCAAAGATCTGCTAGATATCAATAGGAATAATCAAAGCATCATCTGTCTACCAACAGAATACAATCACTTTAGGGGACGCATGAATAAAATTGGGCTGACGGAAAGTGCGAATTGCAGTAAGTGTTAGGATGATGACGAGATGGCGGAACAAGTTCTGTACAACTGTCCAAGGTTGGATATGATAAGGCTTAATACATTTGACCATTATAACTCAAGTGGAAGGGTGGTTAAGCGACCACTCTTATTTAACCCATAGACATATAATACGTAGACAGCGCGCTGCAATGTAAACCCGTTCCCCTGGTGCGACAGGGAAAAAAGATACGAGCAGTCCTTGCAACCCTTTCTAATGGCAGAAAATCTCCAGTGGCAAGGTCACGTGGTCGATAAACCCTGGCTAGTAGAAATAGGTGAAAGGACTGCTCCTATCTTTTCTTTGTAGCAACTAGTGGTCTATGATTAAACTTAACCTAACCTACCCTATATCATAGAAATTAAATAAAAATCAGGAAGGCTTATTGCCTTCCTCAGAAAAATTGAAATTTCTCAGAGAATAGTCCATACATTTTTATCACATATATAAATTTTTATTGAGCATAGCCATTCTTAACTTTTAAAGACAAAAGTTGACAAACTGGTTAAAAGCAAAGTGGTCGAGGGTTTTGTGAAAGTTAAATAGTGACCCAATGATAATAAATTAACTTTAAAAATATATACGTCTTTTTAAAGTAATAATGCAAACAGACCAAACACAAATTCCCTTTTTACTGCATTCTAGAAATTTACATCGATCAAGTTCTGCACTGGAAGCTTCGTTTTGCTTTCCATTAATTGATATCCCTAAGCTGTCACTGTGTCTATTCCCAATTTCAGAAGTGACAGGTATTAATTGTTTTTGGGCGATAGGTGTATTGTTCCCTTTAGAGATGTTATGAATAGCTGCAATTTATTATGGCCTTTATTACACGTTGTTTTGGTTTGCAGGGCATCATTAACCAAAGGGGTTTAATCATCTACGCTGATTTTTAAAAATTGGGGGATTGTGTTACTGTTTTGACTGTAGTGGCTTAGCTCTCGATTATTTTTATATTTAATACGGTGAGATTAATGGCTGCATTTTATTTTTTAATTTTTTTTTATTGATATAAGATAAAACGAGGTAGGGAAGAATTGTAATAAACTCGGCAAACGAATTTCCGTACCTAAAAATTACTAATATAATTTTGTGAAACAGTAGAAATGCCCAAATAATCGAAAACATGACGAATAGTTCCTATTCTCAAGGAAAGCTACCCAATAAAATGGCTAATATATAAATATAACTTCACTCATAGGCAAAGGTTTACAAAAAAACATAGTGCCTAAAATACTAGAATGTCAACATGGATTTAGAGCGGAAGATGAACAATCTACGTGACACCTATAATTTATGTTTCTGTATATATGTGTATATAATAAGCTTTCCATAAGACGATACGTAATTACTGAGGACCAATCGCAAGCACAATACAATGCTTTACCGGATTGCGATATTTTGATTTAACAATTTTCATTTCTGAAAATGCTATCTCGCACAAGTATGTTGATCCGAACATTTCTATTAACTGATCATCTATTTGTTTAAACATGGACATTTCTCCAACAAGACCGCACTTTTCAAGAATTTTCAAAAGACAGAAGTTTTATTAAGATCGAGGAAAGTCGAATGGAAGAACTGGCCAGCTTTTTTCCACAGAGAGAGAAAATATGCTTTACGCTACTTTAAATGAGACACCCGCGACTGAATTTACAAGAGAAGAAGTGAAGGAAGCTGTTAAAACGCTCAATGCAGGAAAAGCGCCTGGACCTGATAAGATAGCACCCTAGATAATAAAAATCATCATCGAGAAGAAACTGCAAGGGACACAGTATATTATGAACAACCTGCTAAAAGGGCAATAGTTTCCAGGAGATCTGAAAACGGCATATCTCATACTTAGCACATTTACCATTTTAGCAGCATTTTTTATCGATTCACCATCTAGGATGACCGCTACACATACTTTCATAGATTCGACATCGAAATTTCCTTTTGTTTTTTCTTTCTTCCTATTTTTTTTTTTTTATTTAAAAATAGAAACCCTTTTTAAATAACTAATAATAAATATATATAACTAAATAACTTTTAAGCACGTTATTTCAAAAAAGGTATCTCTATTTTTCATTGCGTTTGTCTGATATACCCTTTTGTCTGTAGGTGCCCCACTCGATGTGTCCAGAATAAATGTATAAATATAACCTAAGAGTGCCATCAGTAATAAATGTAAATAGTACAGGTTATACAGCAATAAATGGACTTAAAACTGGTAGCAATGTTAATTATCCTAAGTCTTATCTTCTAATAAAAACTCATCTTACCTTCAATCCAAAAATTTGACTTTTAACCACCAAAAACTAACTTTTCACTTTATGACATGCACCCTTTACTGCACTGTCCTAAAGACTGAACTACAATAGTGTGAGTAGTAATGGAATGTTTTGATGTCAGTGTTGCCAACCCGAGTCCTTAAATTTACCCAAAATATCAATGTCTGAAGCTGCCCCCTGTCTGAAGGACCCCTACTCCCCTACTTCTTTTTTTTCTTCAACTTTCTGTAAAACAAATGCTTTTATTTATTGTATCTTTGTTGTTAGTAGTTGATTCAGACCTCTTATAAGCAATTTACGTTAAGCCATCCATAAACATTTTATTGTTTGGTTTGTTTTTTTCAAGTAGCATTTTATGGCTTTTTCTAATTTATATAATGAATTTCATATTATTTCTTTTGTAGAAGTTCCACAGCTAATTTAACGAAAACAATATAAAACAAATGGTAATTTTCGACTAATTGGAACAAAAAACATAAAAACATTTCAACTAAACGTATTCTCAGCTACTGCCTTTTCGTGCTTTTGTTTCCTTTTTTTCTTTTCAAACCCTGCTCAGGGATTCCTTTCCACTCCACCGTCGAGATATAGTCAACTGCACTTAAGAGAACATTATGTTGTTTTTCCAAGATAATGGCAATTGTTTTTAGCCGTAAACTTTAGTGCAGTTCGGTCTTTATGACGACAAGCTCGAAAGGGGAAGTGCATTAATTTCACTAACTCATTCTTGGAAACCGGAAAAATATACCAGAAGATAAAAGTATTTAAAGTCAGAGATTTATTTTTAGCATTACGTAAGATTGGTAATGGTTTTCAAGAAATGCTAGACAAATAGTTCTAAGTGAAATTTATTCGTTATACAGTATGTATCAGTAAGTTAAATATTGTGTTTATATGTGATTGATCCCTAATTAATTGTAATGATAATTATTCGACTGTTCTAACAACCATTCAAATTTCGTCATTTTGTGTCATGTGGAACAATTTCACCCAATCATGTCAACATTAGATTGATAATTGCATTCAGTGCAATTTTCAATCCCTATGACAACACGATCGAGTTTGACAACTTCATCCAAATAAATTTCAAAATGTCACGTTTCGGCAATGAGAATGTTTAAAGTATAAATGTGCTAATCAAAGAAAAAATTCCCAGAAATACAACCTACAATCACAAATATATTTGGGGAATATTCATGGAATTTTGCTGTACTTTCACTAACTGTACTTTTAATAAATAAATGTTTCGTTATGTTGAGTTATGATTTTTTTTTCGAAAAATTATCCGCCGAATATCCCTCAGACATTGATGAATGCCTGCCTCATAATTTCATGACAAATTTCTCAAGCTCGTTTCGATTGTCATAAAATTATCTCATCTGTTATCAATGTCCTAGGGATATTACTACTGATAATTACATCTTTAACTACAAAAATTTGACGTTTCGGTCTCCACTTCTGAATATGTTCTAATATTCTCAAAAAAGATTGTTTAGAATTTTATTGAAAAAAATGTATAACCGCTAAAGTTATTTAAGAGGATATAGCATTTCACAAAATTGAAAAATAGAAAATTGGCACACTTGGCCTCGGTTTTATAGAAAACAGCTACGCTTTGGCTGAAAAGATATTATCCAATTTAACCTACGTAATATTTTTTCACCTATTTTTCACTGATTTATTACCACCCTAATAATTTTTCACCACCAAACCACACTTAATGGGAGCGATTCTGCTGGCTTAAGGTTCAAGCTAGCAGAATTAAAAAAAAATGTTTGCCAATGGCATAGTTTTTTACCCATTTTTTACTAATTTATTACCACGCTAATAATTTTTCACCAACAAACCGCCCTTAAGGGGAGCGATTCCGCTGGCTTACACTTAAAACTAGCAGAATTATAAAAAAAAGTGATATACCACAGTATTATGAGAGGTTTTTGAGAATTTATTACCACCTTAGTAATTTTTTGCCCCTCAACTACCCCTTATGAAGGCAATAATTCTGTTAGAATAAAATTTAAGGAGAAAAATCTTTCTTTTTCAAATTCACTGTCCTCTACTTATAACTGAAATAAAGTGTTTTTTAAGTATTTACTAAACTTTAAACACCCTGATAATTTTGCACCCCTAAACCAATCTTATTTGAAAACGTTCTTGCTAGCTTAATATTCGAGCCAGCAAAATTAATAAACATTATTTTTGGAATACCACAATGTTCTGCTAGGTTTTTACAAATTTATTACCACCGTAGTAATTTTTCCCTCCTTAACTACTTCTTGTGGGAAGTCAATATTAAGCTCTTAAGCGGAAGCTCAAATATTAAGCTAATTAGCTATTAGCTAATTCAAATAAAAATTTTGAAATGGGTACTACATGATTCTGCTCGATTTTTACTAATTTTTTACCTCTCATTTAACCCGTGCTAACTTAAGTTAAAGTAAAAAAGTCATTTTTAAATACCACTGTATGCTACAAAGCTTTTCCAATTAATTTATCACCTTCACAATGTTTACCCCTCTATGAGAAGCCAATAATTCTGCTAGGTTGAATTTTGAACTGACATAACAAAATTAAAAAACGTATTTTTAATAATTCTTTTGTATTGTACTTTTACTTCAACCTTTTAATATTTTTTGCTATCTTCATATTTTTCACCTAACACACTGAGAGTGAAAATCAACTATAGACATGATCGTGCATAGATGAATGGTTTTTACTATTAAAAATTACTCAAAAACTATTATACTCAGCATAAAACACACTTAGGGTCAGTACAAAGTCGCTAAATTTGCAATTTATTGCCAAAGTTGAATAATAGTGAAGAGGGCGGTATCAATCTAATATCCGATTAAGACAGCAGCCCCCACTCCTTGATTGGCGGTACACTTCGCTCAGGTCTATGGATGTACCTAATAAATACAAATCTTTTAATCTCTTAACAATAGGTGCGCAAAGTGTCCCGACCCTCCTTTACAATTAGACAATTAATGTAATAGACATAATAAAATTATTTCAATTTGAATATTTCTTACGTGGTAATTATTCTGTGAAATATAACAATTCCATTATATTTACTAAAACTCAACTTGATTTCAGTTTTTTTATATTCATAAAAGGGCCTTACGATTCGATTTCACTTGGCCATGTACTCACTACTATAATCAGAGTCAATTTTTTAAAACAGTTAAAATTTATAATTTTTGAAATAAAGTATTTTTTTATTTTCAATATTTAAATATTTAAAAAATAAATGTTAGTTAGCACAGAGTAAAATTTCAGAATGTTTTTAATTAGAGTAGTTAAGAAAACAATGACTAGACTGGTAAAAATATAGTAAAGATCTAGCAGAGCACTTTTGTATTTCCAAAAAGATTTCGGATTTAGCTAGCGTGAATGCGTAGCTTGTTGAATGTTTCCCTTTAACTGTGGCTTCTGGGGTCAAAAATTATGAGGGTGGATAAAATTCAGTAAAAACCTGGCAAGCAATTTATACTTTTAGTTACAAGAGGAGTACAGTAAGGTTATAAAAATAGATTTTTTATTACCTTAGAATAATAGTGAAAAGGGCGGTATCAATCTAATATCCGATAAGGACAGCAGCCCCCACTCCTTGATTGGCGGTACACTTTGCTTAGGTCTATGGATGTACCTAATAAATACAAATCTTTTAATCTGTTAACAATAGGTCCGCAAGGTCTCCGGATTCTCCTTTACAATTAGACAATTAATGTAATAGACATAATAAAATTATTTCAATTTGAATATTTCTTACCTGGTAATTATTCTGTGAAATATAACAATTCCATTGTATTTACTAAAACGCAACTTGATTTCAGTTACCTATTTTATATTCATAAAAGGGACTCACGATTCGATTTCGCCCATGTACTCACGACTCGAATAGTAGTCAATTTTTTAAAACAGTTAAAATTTATAATTTTTGGAATAGAGTATTTTCATATTTTCAATATTTAAACATTTAAAAAATAAATATTAGTTAGCACAAAGTAACATTTTAGAATGTTTTTAATTAGAGTAGTTGAGAAAAAAATGACTCGGTTGGTAAAAATATAGAAAAAATCTAGCAGAGCACTTTTGTATTTCCAAAAAGATTTTGTATTTAGCTAGCGTGAATGCGTAACTTGTTTTGAACAGAACTATTGACTTCTCATAAGGTGTAGTTAAGGGTTGAATAATTACTAGTGTGGTAATAAATTCGTAAAAACCTAGGAGAGCACTATGGTATACCATAAATATTTTTTTTGGAATTCTGCTAGCTTTAACCGTACGCCAGCAAAATCGCTTCCCGTAAGGGTGGTTTGATGGTAAACAAATATTAGGGTGGTAATAAATCAGTGAAAAATGAGTAAACAAAGATACCACCGGCAAAAAGTTTTTTTTCTGAATTCTGCTAGCTTGAACCTTAAGCCAGCAGAATCGCTTCCCTTAAGGATGATTTGATGGTGAATAATTATTAGGGTGGTAATAAATTAGTGAAAAATGGGTGAAAAATACTACGTTGGTTAAATTGGATTCCGCTCATTTGTACCTGCTAGCTTAAGGGTCCTCTCTAACATTGTGCTCGCGGCTGGTCCTCTGTAATTACGTGTCGTCTCACGGAAAGTTTGTCGCAGTGTGTTTTGTGTGTCGCAGTTCGCCGTGTGCGTTTTAAGAGGAAATGAGTGATTTAAGAAAATTATTAGTTTACAACTAGGTCTAGTCAGTCTGGTTGTAGTCGTCGGTATTTAATCGCGTGTCTTCTAAATATTTTCTGGTAGTTCTGTAAGCACCCATGTTGTACGCTATGTTTATCCAGGTTGATTTGGCAAAACAGACTGAATAACAGTCAATTTGACAGATGTATTGAATTGCATGTATTGAGTGACTTTATATAAAATAAGAGAGGATTTACATGTTGTTTTTTTTACAGAAGCATAATTAAGTTCTCAAATAATCTCAAAAACTCAAAATAATGAAAAATTGTGTTTCCCTGAACACCAATAAAGAAGAGAAGAAAAGGCAGATCATAAATAAGATATACAGTAAAAGAAACGTAGTATCAAAAAAATCTAGGAATGCAAAAAAAAATGAAATATATAATTTATTTATATATGTACAATAAAATTCAATTTGTAGTTATATTTGTGTAATGAAGATCTGGAATTATAAGCCCTCTTGAACTCTGTAAATAAATATGGATATCGTGAGTAAATATGTATGATGTTACATTTAATTACCAAACTAAATTTTCCTTTGAAAAAAAACTGTCTCTACGGTTATTTTCTCAAATAAAAATCTGTGTATTTTTTTCCTAATTTCTTGTTGGCTCTTATCTCTTCGAAAATGGCTGTTGGCAAAATACAATTACTTTGAGCTGCCATCAATGATCTTTTTTAAATCACCCCGGGAATGCGTAGAAAAGACTTCAAAGAAAATCGAGATTGTTTTTGAATATTAATGGCGGAGCCACCCTCTTATGCTTTGAAATATTCAATAGAGGGATTCTTTAAACAATTTTAAAATACCAATGAATGATGAAGTATACGGTGTTCTTTTCCACCAAAGAACGTTTAATAGATATTTATATATTTAGATTAAAAATACGTGATCGTATTTATGATTTTTAAGGATTATAAATATTTATAACAGATAGAACAAAAAAGTTGTAGCTGAAATTATTACTTAATAAATTTATTTTCAATTTAGGAACTGAATTAATATTATATTAGTGTAATGTATGATACCAGTGAAATTCCATCGGACTGGTTAAAATCGATCTTTATTCCTCTACCTAAGAAACCAAACGTTAAGAAATGTAGCGACTGTAGATTCATTAGTTTAATGAGCCATGCCGTTAAAATACTGTTGCATATTCTTCTAAATCGAATTAACAAGTGCGAAGAAATAATTAGTCAAGAGCAGTTCGGGTTCCGGAGATGCCTTGGAACTAGAGAAGCACTATTTTCTATGCAAACACTCCTTCAACGATGTTGGGAGGTAAAAAAACCCGTATATATGTGCTTCATTGATTTTGAAAAGGCATTTGATCGCGTTCAGCATAGAAGACTAATTACCACCTTGCAGAGCATCCAACTAGATGAGAAAGAGATCAAACTTATTGCCAAACTTTACTGGAACCAAACAGCCATTATTAATACCAACAACAGAGAATCAAAGCCAATCAGTATTGAACGAGGCGTAAGACAAGGCTGTATACTATCTCCCACCCTCTTTAACGTGTATTCTGAGAATCTATTTAGGGAAGCTTTAAAAGATCAAAAAGGAATTATCATAGGAGGAGAAATAATAAACAATATACGGTACGCCGACGATACTGTGATTCTAGCTGAAAACATAGACGATCTGCAGGAGCTAATCAATAGAGTTGACATGGAAAGCACAAATTGGGGACTGTCGATAAATATCGATAAAACTAAATACATGGTGACCAGTAAAGTGGATATCGGCGCAACCCAACTGATATTAAACCAACAACCGCTGCAGAGAGTTCAGAGATTCAAATACCTTGGATGTTGGATTATCCAAAATCTAGATCCATCCTTCGAAATTCGATGTAAAATTGAACAGGCAAGAAACTCATTTCAAAAATTCAAGCCTTTATTATCCAATAACTCATTAAATTTGGAAATCCGTGAAAAGTTTACAAGATGTTGCGTGTGGTCTGTACTTTTGTATGGATGTGAAACTTGGACTTTAAACGCCGATATCATGAATAAAATCGAGGCGTTTGAGATGTGGTTGTATCAAAGGATACTAAAAATTCCATGGACTAGCAGAACCAGAAACGAAGAAGTTCTTCGAAGAACGGGACGTCAACGAACTCTATTAAATATTATTAAGAGGCGTAAACTAGAATATCTTGGACATATAATCAGAGGACCAAGATATGAGTTCCTTCGGCTAATTCTCAACGGTAAAATCGAAGGAAAGAAATGGATAGGACGGAAGAAACTCTCTTGGTTGAGGAATTTGCGGCAGTGGACAGGTTTGACAGCGGACCAATTGCTACACATAGCGCAAGACCGAGATCAGTATAAAAATATTATAAGCATGGTAGTCGCCGACGTTCCGTAGGGATACGGCACTCTAACAAGAAGATATTAGTGTGATGATAAAACTTGTTTTAAGGTGTATCCAAATTCTTGTTTACTAGGTTCGAAGAAATTTTTAGGAATACTTCTGAAATTATATTATCTTCAAACGGCCATTGCCGATAAACTTTCTTTTTAAATCACATCATAGAGATTATGGAACATTTTCATTCTCTTTTCCTCTATTGCTATGCGGGGTCATTTCTCTAAATATATTACTCCATAAGTTTCTCTCTTGGACCATATCAATATCAACTCCCTTTACCGACTAAGCGTCTCCCCCCAGGTCTTCTTTGGTCTTCCTCCCCTACTCCTTCCTGTAACCCTTAGATCAGCAATTCTTTGTATTTAGTGATTAACGTCTCGACATAAAGCTCGGCGTTAAATATGACCAAACCACCTTAACCTATACTCTCTCATTTTGGCATCAATTGGTGCCATTACTAGACTTCTTCTAATGTACTCATTCTTAATTTTATCCTTTTTTGTCACTCTACTCATCCATCTAAGCATTTTTATTTTCACCACATCCTCTTTCTCTTTAACTGCCCAACATTCAGTATCGTACATCATAGCTGATCTTGTGGCTGTTTTTTTATAATTTTCCTTTCAGTTTCATTGGAATTTTACTGTCACACATACAACTCGCTTTCTTCCACTTTATCCACCCAACCCTAATTCTACTGCATGCATCTCCATCCGCAACAATTAGTCTTTTAAAAGAAAAAAGACAGTTAAGATTTGATTTCACGTACAGTGCGTCTGTGTATCTGCTTATACGTATTTCACCCTAATAGGGATCATCAGACACGGCTATTCACAGTCGCTGTAAAAGTAAAAATTAACCTTTTCTGTCGTAGGAAGTAACTCTAACATGGCTTCGTATAGACGCAAATAGCGACATCTGATATTAAAATCCGTAAACTATTGAATTTGGTTTCGAAAATTAGTTTACGGATTTTAATTAGTCTTTTTTTCGAATAAAGCTTCAGCCAGTAATGAACTGCTGTACCAGTTTCCTTGTAAATTTTGTGGTCATTATTCCAATATGGCTCGGTCAGTGTCATAACGATGTTTCCAGATATGCCAAGATTCTCAGAATACTGAGTTATATCTATCCACTCTCTAATCTTATCTAATATATAAGAGGTTTCACAATCAACGGCAACAAAAAACTTAATTCCAAAACGGTTTTTCGGAAGATATTGGCGAAACGACATACGTCCTTTGAATAACATAAGGCTTTCATCTATGGAAATATTTTCAGAAGTTTTTCTTGAAAATATTCCTGAAATAGTCACTTATGCTTCTAATTTTCACATAAGTCACAGTCTTATGAATAATAAGTTACAGTTATTGTTATCCGAAAAGTGGATATTCCTCAATAGCTGAAAATATCTATCTCGAGGCATACACTGTTGAAATATTGGTATTTCTAGTAAAGCATCTTTGGTCCAATAATCACGCAGTGTCTGCTTTTTTAGTTGTGTCATGAACAAAGATACGGCAATAAAAACATTCATCTCATCAATATCTGTGTTTTGCCAGTTTTTTATGTGAGAAGGGCCAGGCATTCCAGAATTGGCATTATCACCGAATATATTGGTTTGTTCAACGACTTTTTCCATTATCTCTTGTGTAAAAAAGGCTTCAAACACTTGTATGACAGATGGAGCATCCGACAATGCTTCAATATAATATCCAGAGGCATCTTATGAAAAATTATGTATTGTAGGAGCAATATTTTTTTTTTGCCACTTGAAAGGATCCGGTTCTTTTTGTTTTGTTTTTCGTCTTTTGATCTTATAGTAAAAAAAATGTGAGGAACCAGATAACTCTGTTAGGAGAAACGCTCGAATATAGACCATATTGCCCTATTTGGGAGGTTATTTTAGTAGGATTCTTAATTGGGACACATGTTTAGCTCACCCTAGACAGAGTAAGAAAAAGTGTTAATGTCTGGAGTGCGTTGTCTGGTAAGAGGTGGTACTAGCTCCAAAACTCTCTTACACACCTACAAAATATTTATTAGACCAATAATCGAATACAAGGCGTGTATCTATGCATCAATTAACAAACACAAAACAAACATCTTCACCAAAGAAAACTCCTGCGGAAATATTCTGTCGGCACTAACTCATACAGTTGCCAACATGCACATTATTGTGAGCAGAATCCATTCTTTCAGCGTATGATAAATAGTCTTAACAACCAAGCTAAACTTACTCTCAAAACTCCTTACTCCCTAATCGCTTAGGGCACATACTCACCAAAAATCTCAGAAAGAAAGTTCCCTTCCTTCCAGCCAAACTCCTAATTTTACTAGTAACGAACTTCATGATGAGTATTACGACGTCCTAGAATCAAATTTCATAAAATATCGCAGATAGAATAAGCTGCATGCCAAAAACGCTGATCTAAGAGCCGTTCCCATCGTTTATCTGGTGCCAGCGAAGGTGCATCCCTCTCGGGACGTGTTTAGGCTTTCGACTCTCCTTAAAAAAACAAAAAGGCCATCTTTGGTTTTTCCCCCTCTGCTAGCAGCATACTGCCACTCTTCCTTGCTCACATTACTATATTTCTCAAAAACTCCCTTAAAAAAAAGGACATCCTTCCTTGAAGAGGCTCATCACCTAAGTGAGGTTTATAACGTTCGACATTCAAAAAGCCAATTGAGTTCCGCCAGAGTGCTGATCTAGTAGGATCTCAACCGACCTTTGGGTGTTAACTGAAGGCCAAGTATCCGGGGTTCTATATGGGAACAACTCCACTGGCCCTAGGGTGTTGACCTAAGGCCAACCGCTTCTGTTAGAGTGCTGATCTAGTGGCAGCTCCTTACCGGTCTTAAAGCGGTGATCTGAGACAGACTTCTTCCATGTCTAAGTGTTTATTAGTCGCTTTCTGCTCCTTGCCGGCTTGAGCGTTGATCAATCCGTCGACCTCTAACCTATCATTTCTTCTCTTCAGCGTGTGTGTATTAACACACAGTGTTTTCGATTCGAGTTTTATGATATTAAATATATTTTATTTTTCTCAGGTATTAAACAGTGTGTCACCGAGAAGTGTATCAACAGCGTCATCGCTGAGAGTAACAATTGATTTTTGTAGATATTATTAAGGATATAGTTTTACTGGGGCTACTTTCCAAAAGAGTCAAGTGACAGCCACATATCGCTCGTAAATCATTTTCCTTTAATTTTTGATATATTTTCTTCCTTTTACAACAGGTTCGATCCTTTTACTTTTTTTACTTTTTGCCTTTTTCAAAGGCAGCGCTGGTCTATAACTTTTACTTCAATTTAATTTTTTTTTTAATTTTTGATAATTTTACATATTTGGTAATTATTTTTTAATTTGAAGATATGTTGTAAACAATAATACAATAGTTGCATACATAATAAAAAAAAACGTTCCAATTCTCACATTTATATTTACATACTACAAAGATTATTTCCAAAATAAGTCACCAAGGAAGTAGACACTTCCCGCGAATAATACACTCCGGTTTTTTCTTCAGATGAAAGATATTTACACGAAAGTGAGCAACTGGAACGGAAAGATTGTGATTTGTGACGGATATTCCGGTTTATCGTTCACCTGCTTATTTATTTTTGAAATAAAGAAAGCGCGAAAGAATTATGACTCGCGTTTTCCAGGAGCTTCCTGCCGAGTTGTGGTTAGTGCTGTGTTATGCTTTTCTTAGATAAAAATTTTACGGCCCTTCAACTTTCCTATATATTGGCTATCTAAGGGAAAAATGGGTTAAAGGGTATATCGTCGAGAGGTTTTATTATGTATTTTTGCGCGTTCAGCTGGAAAGTGGATATTTTAGTCTACTAACAACGATTGTGTTGATTTTTAAAATCTTTTTAAGTAAATATGTTAAAAAATCTTTTTTTTCTTCTTTACTCCAAGGTTTAGAAATTTTTTGCCTGTTTAACCAAAAACTTGCTTCTCCTTTAAAGAGATTTGTAATTTATTATTTATTTGGTTAGTCGATTTTCATCCACTCTGTTCATGTTTTTTAGTTTCTTCTGTATTCTTTTATTTTTTCATTGATTAAGTAGATATTTAGTTCTTGTTTGACGTCGTCATTACCCTGCTTTCTCAGGGTTATAAGAAAGTAGATGTGACCATTGCGTTATAAAGTTTCATCATCGTATTGTTTTTTGTCTCGATTTTTAATGTACTTTAAATTGTTTAGCATATAAACTGAGACCAATCAGTTTTGTAATCAATGTCTTTTGTTTTCTCGTAACTTGTGTAACATTGAAATACATCGCTTGTTCTAGAATACAGATTCTCAACGAAGTCTGTCTAGTCGAACTAGACGAGACTAGGTCAGCGACGTATAAGTGACATGTAAGCTTTTTTTTCTCCTTCTTCTTTATAATTAATTCTGCTTATTCATTGGCAAATTAATACCTCTATGGAAGGTTGTCACTCCATCTTTTGCGCTACCTTCCGATACTTCTTTTGCCGATTGGTAACTTATCTCTTGCTATTTTGATAACACGGGTCTCCTCCATTTTGCTTATGTGGTTATTCCATTCTTTTTTTCTATTTTGTGTCCATTGTTTTATACACTGTACGTTACATTTTCCTCTAATGTCTTCACTTCTTTTTCGATATCTCAGCGTATTTCCCGTAATTCTTATCAGTACTCTCATATCTGCCGTTTCCAGTAGCCTTTGCGTTGTGGCTGTGTCGGGTCT
Organism: Diabrotica undecimpunctata; assembly: GCF_040954645.1. NCBI lineage: Eukaryota > Metazoa > Arthropoda > Insecta > Coleoptera > Chrysomelidae > Diabrotica > Diabrotica undecimpunctata. The sequence continues at coordinate 143,136,600 of NC_092809.1, forward strand.
TGTTTCTGAGGCATATGTCATTATTGGTCTTACATTGGCTTTATAAATTCTTAACTTCATCTCGGTGTTAATGTGTCTGTTTTGTCATATAGTGTTATTAAGGCAACCTGCCACTCTATTTGCTTTTTATACTTGATCTCTCACTTCTTTGTCCAGGTCTCTACATCTAGACAGTGTAATTCCTAGGTATTTTATTTCCATTACTTGTTCAATACTGATGCCATTAATTTCCATTTTACATCTGGTTGGTTTTTTGCTGACTACTATTGTTTTAGTTTTAGTTTTGTAATGTATTTTAAATGTAATTGTTTCACGTAAGCATTCAACGAAATGTGTCAGCGACGCTTAAGTGACAAGTCAGCGTCAATAAAGCAATCAGTCAGCCACATTAAAGCGTTTAACGAAATGTGTCAGCGATGTTAAACGTCAAGTCAGTGACATGTAAGTGATCTTGGCCTTTTCCCATGTTAATTTCCATAAGAGTTGGATTCTAATAGTTTTTTATCTTAAATGGACTTAAGCACATCGATTAAATTTCGAAAAATTTGACATTATGGGTCTATTGAATCTATAGAATGCGACCTCACATAACCATTATTCAGCAGTTTTGAATTTTTCGTTGATCGAAAATCGAACGCTTTAAGTATTAAGTATGCGTTTCCAGGTCGGTTTACATTAACAACAGCACGAATAAATACGAGGCATGTTTTTTAAGTAAGTACCGTTTTGCGATTCCGCCGCCGCAGCGCTACGGTCGGCGTTCCGCGCATGAGCGCTGGTTACCTACATCTCTTGTCTACGCACTGACGCCATTACAGTCTGATTCTTCATTGTATACTTGTTTACTCCAGTGTTTAAGATGCCTCTTACAATCGTGAGTCACGCTGATTGTGAAGTACGGGCTGTTATACGATTTCTTAGTGCTAAAGGCGTAAAACCGATCGATATTCATCGTGAGATCGTTGAAGTTTACGGACAAAACATTATGAGTGATGGAATGGTAAGGAAATGGGTGAGAGCATTTAAAGATGGGCGCACATATGTGCATGATGAAGAACGGAGTGGGCGTCCTTCGGTCGTTAATGAAAATTTGGTGCAGAAAGTGGACGAAAAGGTGAGAGAAAATAGACGCTTTACAATTTCATCATTGTCCGACTGCTTTCCTCAGTATTCTCGTAGTGTTTTGTATCGCATTGTTACCGAGAACTTGAATTACCGGAAATTGTGTTCACGTTGGGTTCCAAAAATGTTGACGGATTTGCACAAAACCCAACGTTTAGGCAGTGCATTGACTTTCCTTGAGCGGTACCACAGTGAAGGTGAAGATTTTTTAGACCAAATTGTTACTGGTGACGAAACGTGGGTGGCCTACGTCACACCAGAATCGAAACAACAATCCATGGAATGGCGACATTCATCATCACCCAAAAGAATGAAGTTTAAGCAAACAATTTCCGCCCGGAAAATCATGTGCACAGTTTTTTGGGACAGAAAAGGAGTATTGCTAGTAGAGTTTCTGCCTCGTAATGAGACAATCAATGCAGCGTCTTATTGTGAGACATTGAAAAATCTGCGTCGTGCAATCCAGAACAAAAGACGTGGCAAGTTGAATAAGGGTATCGTTTTGCTGCATGACACTGCCCGTCCACATGTGGCTAATCAGACCAAAGATCTCATCAAATCATTTAAATGGGAAACTCTAGATCATCCTCCATACAGCCCTGATCTGGCGCCCAGCGACTACCATTTGTTCCAGCACTTGAAGAAACACCTGGGCGGTCAGCGTCTTCAACACGATAACGAAGTCAAAACATTTGTGATGCAGTGGTTAACAAGTCAGGCGGCAGAATTTTATCAGGAGGGTATTCAAAAACTGGTGCCAGGTTATGACAAGTGCCTCAATATTCACGGAAATTATGTAGAAAAGTAGATTAAGGTACAGGCTTTCATGTAAAAATAAAATTATTGCCATATCTTTGCACGTCTTTTTTTAATTCCAAAACGGTACTTACTTAAAAAACACGCCTCGTATAAACATGTATAGAAATTATAAAAAGAATATTACGATCTTGTTGTTGACCTGCTTCTAATTCAAAATGCAAGTAAATAATCGAATTTAAACTCTATTATGAATTATTAAATGACTTAAGGTGTTTGTTTCTCTTATGTTTTATCTCCCAGCTAAAAAAAAAATGAAAGAAATGTGTAAACGTTTTTTTTTTATTTTCCATCTGCTAATTCTTACTTTAACCACTTTTACATTTTACACTACGTTTTGTCCTTTCTTTTTTCAATCAGTATACAGTTTTAAACATTGTTCTTATGAATAAGTAAGCGTATATCATTTTTATTTCTAATAGTGTTATATGCTTTAGGTGCTTTATCTTCAATAACTTTATATGGACCCAAACATAAACGATTTAGTTTTGAAGTCTCTAACGATGTGTATCGTGCATCGTGCAGTTATCTTCGCCGGCCTACCACCGCTTTGTACACACGCACTCCCACCGCAAGTTCCACTTCCATTGATGCGCGGTGGAGATGGAGGATCGACAACGATATTAGACAGCGTACGTTAAAAGAGAAAGTCGAGTTCCGCCAGGCTGCTGAACTGGTAGGAACTTCACCGGGCCTTTGAGTTTTGAGTGAAGGCCAACCGCTTCTGCTAGAGTGTTGATCTGACAGCAGTTCCTTACCGGTCTTAAAGTGTTGATCTGAGATAAACCTATTCCGTGGCTAAGTGTTGATTAGTCACACATAGTATTACTTTCTTTCAATAGTTAAAGGCTGAGACGAGCGTCACAGAAGAAGCGCCACGAGACGGTGTCACGGGTAGCGTCACGAAATAACTGTCTTTACATCGATACACTACTCTTCCTTACTTTGTTTCTTGTCATCGTATATTTATTATAAGCAGGTTTAAATTAAAAACTGCATAAAGAATAACTAACAAAATATAGACATTAAATGAAAAGTAAAAGAATTCAAAGAATGTCTGTCTGAATAAAAATAAAATAAAAGATCGATACTAGAATTCGATTCGTAACGATTCTCGAACGGTCAAAATTTATAAATCATTATAATTGTCATCCAAATAATGTCAATACTGAATTATCTCTTTACTTTTTAATTCTAGACACTTTTAGTTTTAAAATAATTTCATAAAATACAATATCAATTTTTAAAATTATCAGTTCGATATATCTATATTTTGGAACAGATTTCTAAAGCAGCAAATATTAAATATGGCTTTTTACGAAATAGCTGTCACAGTTAACAGTTTGAAGAGTCCATTTACGCCAAGGGGTAAGTGCATTATACATCATGTCTATTTCTTCTTCTTTGAGTGCCTCTTCTATCGGAGATTGGATATCATTATGGCAATTCTAATTTTATTTACTGCTGTTTTGAATAATTCGTTAGTGGTACAGCCAAACCACTCTCTTAAATTTCTCATCCAGGAAATTTTTCTACGGCCTGGATTTCTGCGTCCTTGGATTTTTCCTTGCATTATAATTTGTAGGAATGTGTACTTTTGTCCTCTCATCAGGTGGCCTAAGTATTCAAGTTTTTTCTTTTTTATATTCAGTATAACTTCTGGATCGTTATTTATTCTGCGTATTACATCTTCATTTGTAATTTTATCCACCCAACTTATTTTTAGTATACGGCGGTAGCACCACATCTCAGAGCTTTCAAGATTTTTAATATTCCTCTGTTTAAGAATCCATGCCTCAACAGCGTAAAACAAAGTAATGAATACATAGCATTTTAACATTCTAGTTCGTAGCTGAAAACTTATATCACGATTACAAAATAATTTTTTCATTTTTATAAAGGTAGACCTGACAATTTTAATACGTCTTTTTATCTCGTGATTTTGGTCATCTGTTTCATTGATGAGGGTTCCCAAGTATTTGTATTCGCTTACTTTTTCGAGTTGGGTACCGTTTATTGCAATACTAGTGTCATGTATTGGATTCTTACTGAAGGTCATATATTTGGTTTTTTTGACGTTCATCCTTATGCTGTAGTTATTACATATGTCATTCATACTTTCAACTAGATCTTGTAGATCTTCCGCTGTTCTTGCCATTATCACAGTATCGTCAGCATATCGAATGTTATTGATAACTTCTCCATTGACTATTATCCCTTCGTTTGCATGTGAGAGAGCTTCTTGGCATATTTGTTCGCTGTAGATATTAAACAAGAGCGGTGACAATATACAACCCTGTCGTACTCCTATACGTATTTCTATTTCGTCCGATGTTTGATCTTCTATTTTTATATTAGCTCGCTGATTCCAGTACAGATTTATTATTATTTGTATGTATCTGGTGTCGATGTTCTTACCCTCCAGTATTTCTTGTGGCTTACTTTGTCAAAGGCATTTTCAAAATCTATAAAGCAGGCGTGTACCTCTTGGTTAAGATCTAGACATCTCTGTGTTAGGACGTTCAAGGCAAAGAGAGCTTCCCTTGTACCTAATCCTTTTCTGAATCCCATCTGTGTGTCGTTAATATCGATATCTAACTTTTGATAGATTCGGCTGTGGATGACTCTAAGATCTAATATTTTTTGACTCTAATATGTTAAGCAGATGACTCATCAAGGAATTTTTCGATGATTTGAACATTGCATTGCCTTAGTTTTCTTCGGTATGGTGACAAACGTAGACAGCAACCATTCCTGAGGTATTATACCAGTACTGTATATTGTATCGAATAGATGTAATACAGTATACTCCCTCTATAACGAACACGGTTATTACGAGATTTCGCTTATAACGAGATACATTAGATGTCCCGTGAAATTTCTATTGAACTATAACCGTCTATAGAGAGGCAAATTTGGTTATAACGAGAGATAATAAGATCCAAAAACGTTTTTTTTACCTTTTTAGTCCGGTCGTGGCTATAAATAAATACCCTTTCAAACAGCCCCTCAATAAACTTAACTGCAGCCCGCAATAAACTTCTTTACAATGAATAAATACAACTGTTTCACATCTTTAGAAAATATAATATGATAGAGTGATACTGGACTATTTAAAGCAGTTAAAAATAACAGAGTTCTTAAAATTGCAGAAGCAATAGTTTATGTTATCCTTGAAAATACGATTTATGCATTATGTAGTTGGAAAAAAATATAAGTACAGCTTTTCTGTTTTAACGTATATCATTGATAATAAAAGTAAACAACTCTTTTATGTTTTAATATATTTCATTGACAATAAAAGTAAATAACTTTTTTTCAAAAACGCCATTCAAACAATATTGATTAGCATCTTATATTGCTCCGAATGGCTTCACTATAGGAAGTTGATGTTTTAGAAAACTACAGATTCATATGTATGCACAGTATTATGACTGTCTGATATAACGAGATCGGCTTATAACGAGGTAATTAGTCTGTCATTTCAGTTCTCGTTATAGAGGGAGTCTACTGTATTATGGTTACGGATTTATCATTCAAAAGTTTCAACAGTTCCGTAGAAATTTCATCAGGTCCATTTGCTTTTCCATTTTTAGCGTTTCTTATTGCGTATTCTACTTCTTCTTTCAATATGTCTGGCCCAGTTGCATTGATTATATGAGTTAAGTTGTTTCTATCGTCTTCAAATAATTCATTCAGGTATTCTGTCCATCTTTTTATTTTATTCTTTAGATCTAAAATTTCCATCTTTGTCTTTAAGTTTACCTATTTGGCTTTTCTTTATGCTTCCTGTTATCTCTTTTACTTTTTTGTGCATATTGAACGCATCGTACTTTTTCTCATAGGTTTCCATTTCTTCACACTGTTCTTTAATCCACGCCTCTTTGGCTTCTTTTATTCTCTTTTTAATGTGTTTGTTTATTTCTTTGTGTTTGTCTAGGTAAGTCTTCATCTTTCTTCTTTGTTCCATCAAGTCTAGTATATCTTGTGTCATCCATCCCTTATTCTTTGTTGTTGTTTTTTGTAAGATGTCTCTTTCCTGCTATTTGTATAGCTGTATTTACGTACTTTAATTTTTGGTTAACGTTATTTGTATCGTTAATTTGTTGCTGCACTGTACGGAGGTTTTCATTTATTTCTTCTCCTGCTTCTTGTCGTCAATACATCAATAATCTTGTCGATAATACATCATGTAAATTTTATCAATTTTATAAAAATTTATAAAATGAATAAATAAATAATAAAATTATTTTATTCAATTTAAAAATATTATTTAAATTTTTAAAAATACAAAAGCATAGTATTAAACTTCGCGCTAGTCTACACTACAACCTACCGTAGATATCACCTTTTTATTTTTTTTATAAACATTTATAAACAAAGCATTTTTTTATAAACAATCTAAACGTAAACAAAATTTCTTTTGTATAAATCTGTCCATGTTTTCACTAATGACACCAACAACAGCATTATAGAGTCTAAATAGATAGATTTTAGCCTGAATCGACTCCTACCACTTCCCTTAGTTCCATATATTTACAAGTTCTCCTCTTTACAAATTATGTTGTGTCAATTTATCCCACTGTCATTAACAAAGTCGTTATTCACTTGAGAGGGTTCGACAATGAGGTTATCTGATCGGTATCTTGAAGAGATGAATTTTCATGAATAAATTTATGAAGTTGTTTAGGTATTTTAAGATAATATCTAGATAGATAAACCCCTTTAGGACATAGCGGTCCCAAAGGTAATTTCAACACTCTTGAGATAATTAGGTTTCTTTTTTGTATACTTTAGTAACAAATTAAAACTCTTCAGTAGCAAAAATTTATTTTTCTTTCTAAGTAGTGATAAAAATAAGATCGAAAAATTCTTTTTTTTTTCTGTACTATATTTAAATTACAGAATAATATGAGTGACTACACTCATTTTTTTATTTTCTGTCCCTGTCAGCAGAACTTGTTATCCTCTTATTATTTCATTTCCTCTCTTTGATTGACTCGCATTAAATTCACCACTTATTATAATTGTCTCGTCTGGTAGAATGTGCCGTCCGAAATCGCCAGTCCTTATTACCTTTCATTTTCGTATTAGCAATTATACGAACTTCATTCCTAGTGTTACTCTTCCCTACATACCACAATTTGTATCATTGACCTAGTTCTGTTCTAGATTTTCGGTCATGTCAATTACCAATCTTTAAAATTTACTTTTAATGAAATAACATATATAAGGAATATGACGCTGTTAACTCTCCTGAGATGCGATAGAAGTTAAACAAACGAGAACCAATTTTTAGGATCTAAACTCTACCTTCTGTTGTTTTTTGTTTATTTCTCCAATTTGTTGTTGATAAATATGCCCATATGTGATTCATTACATACTTAGAGCTAAGGATATACAGGGTGTTTCAAAAAAAGGTAACCCCGTCTCTAGGGTAGGTAAAAAACTGAAAAATAATTGGGGTTTGCTTAGTAAAAAATTTTTGTAACGCCATCCGTTTTCAAGATACAGGGCGTTGAAGAAAAAAAAATTTACGCATTTTTTACGATTTTGCCGAAACTACTGGCAACATTGTAATGAAATTTTATACGAATATGTTTTGGAAGCTGATACATCCCATGAATTTATTTTTATATCTGATTCTCATAGAGGGCGCTAGTTACACGGATCGTACTAAGTATTAGTCAATATAACTTTTTTAAGAGTATAATTATTAATCAAAATTTCAAGTAAAAACATCATTCAATTTTACACGAAAAAGGTACTCCTGGTAAAACTCGATACTGTGTTCCGTTTTCGGAATATTTTGATTTGAATATGAAGTAATAATTGATACTGGTACTAATGATAAAGTTCTAATAGGTATACCTCTATTTTCTCCAAGTGTGCCATGGAAATCTGACATTTATTGATTGTTATGACGATAAATCAACAATAATTAGAGTTTTGAAACCTTGTTATTTGTAAAATCAAATCAAAATGTACTCAAATGTTGAATACACTGACATGTTATTAACCTTAGGCGAATGTTTAGGATGTTCTAGTGCAGCTGTGACACGTTATGCAGAAAAGTTTCCTAGAAGAAACTTACCAAGTAAAAAAACATTTAGAGCCGTTGAACGACGTTGTCGAGAAACTGGGAATGTGAGACCAAATAAAATAAATTCTGGTAGACCAAGAACAACAAGAACAATTAATAAAGAAAATAATATTTTAAATTTACTTGATCAAGATCCAACAGTTAGCGTAAGGAATATAACAAGACAACAAATACTTCTTCTTCAAGTACTTGGCGGATACTGAAAGAACAGCAATTACATCCTTATCATTACAGAGTAAAAGAGCTCTTGCCAGATGATCTACCGGTTAGAGTGGATTTTTGTGAAACATTGCAACAAAGGACAGCCCACAATCCAAATATTTTAAAATGCATTCTTTTTACGGACGAGGCCACCTTTACGCGACAAGGTATGTTTAACTCCCATAATGCACACTACTGGTGTGATGAGAATCCACGAGTCAAAAGGGTATCACATTACCAACACTCATTTAAAGTTAATGTTTTAGCAGCAACTTTAGGTAACAAATTAATAGGTTATAATATTCTACCTGGAAATTTAAATGGTGATATGTACCTATCTTGATTTTTTAAACAATTCCTTATTCGAGATATTAGAAGATTTAACGCTAAACGAGCGAAGATCTTTATTTTTGATGGTGGTGTCGTAATTGGTTGAGTAATCATTTTCCGAATCGATGGATTGGTAGAGGTGCAGAAGCTCCGATTCATTGGCCTCCACGGTCATGCGATTTTAACCAGTTGGACTACGCAGTTTGGTCGTATTCGGACTTGTGTATTCGCGAAAACGGAAGGCATTTTGAACACTTACTGTAATTGAATTTTATTTTATGTTCTTAGTCATTAATTTAATTTTTTTTCTTATGAGTTTTGTTTAATGACTAACTATTTTATAACAGCATCAATTATTACTTCATAATTTTCAAATCAAAATATTCCGAAAACGGTACACAGTATCGAGTTTTACCAAGAGTATCTTTTTCGTGTAAAATTGAATGATGTTTAAGTTTACTTGAAATTTTGATTAATGTGTAACTAGCGCCCTCTATGAGAATCAGATATAAAAACAAATTCATGGGATGTATCAGCTTCCAAAACATATTCGTATAAAATTTCAATACTTGAAAACGGATGGCGTTACAAAAATTTTTTACTAAGCAAACCCCAATTATTTTTCAGTTTTTTACCTACCCTAGAGACGGGGTTACCTTTTTTTGAAACACCCCGTATTACGAACGATTTATATAGGAGATTTGTGAGCGACTAAGGGATAAAATTATAAGTACAGAGTCCAATGTACCATATATAATTTATGGCCGATTTATATAGGGGATATGTGAGTATTCGCTCCGTGCGTGACTGACGCAACACCTACCGCCTTCATCTGACAGTTTTGGACCTCCCAATTTGAGGTTAAACATTAAATAGATATGAAATTGACAATTAGTAATAATTAATTTTTTAATTATATTTTTTCAGTTTATGTACAAAATAAATGTTATATTAAAAACTGGATTTCTAAAAATTCATCATAATTTATCTTTTCAATCCTAAACAGAAAAGAAAGGGAACAATCTAGTACTGGCAAATCAAGTTTTTCATGTGAAAGAGCATGTAATTAAAAACAATAATAGTAAAACTGTTTATTCGGGCTGTTAGGCCGTTGTCTTCTGAGATTAGTTCTCGACGTTTCGCCAACACTAGGGGTTGGCATCTTCTGGAGATGTTACTGCTTCGCTTGTAAGCTGAAACTGAGACTACGGAGGCCATATTTATATTTTCTAGTCGCCTCTCCTCCACTGGTTTCGGCGTGAGGGGACGTGTTGTCGTTTGTAGCTTTTCTTTTTTCGTGATTTGCGGGAAGGATATTTGTGGATTTTAATATTGGTATCCATGTTTTATTAATGTTTAGTTCTTCTTCTATCCGATTAAAATTATTTGGATGCTTATATATTTCCACCGCTTCCCGATATAACCGTGGGTAGTACTGTGATGTTTTATCCAGCATTTGCGTTTCTTCAAACAGTATCCGATGTTCTCCGCTTCCTAAAGCGTGTTCGGCCACGGCAGATTTGTCGATATGTCCTAAACGACAATGGCATTTATGTTCGTTTATCCTTGTGCTTGTGTGTCTTTTCGTGGTCCCCACATATACCATTCCACATGTGCATCCTAGTCAGTATACTCCGGCCGTTGCTTACGGGTCGCGTTTGTTCTTCACCGATCTTAAACAGTCCTTCACTTTCTTTATTGGCTTGAAAATGGTCTTTAAAATAGCTTTTTTAAGTATTCGCCCAATTCTGTCTGTTACCCTCGATATATAGGGCAAGAACGCTTTGCCTATGCATGCTGTTTCTTCGTCCTTTCTTCTAGAAACGTTGTTAATCGCTTTATGTATTTCTCTTCTGGTATAACCGTTAAAGGTGAGCGCTTATTCAATATGAAGAAGTTCACTTTGCAGATGCTGTGGTTCACAAATTCTCTTCGCCCTCTGCGGCAGAGTTTTCATGATACCTTATTTTTGGCCTGGATGATGATTTGAGTTCCTGTTTAGGTATCTGTCCGTGTGTGTAGGTTTTCGATACACTTTATGTCCTAAGTAACCTTTCTTGCGATTTACTAATACATCCAGGAATGCTAGTTGTTGATCTTTCTCTGTTTCCATAGTAAATTGAATATTTGGATGTAGTGTGTGTATATAAGACAGGAAATCGTTAAGTTTTTCTACTCCGTGACCCCAAATCACAAAAGTGTCATCGACGTATCTAAACCATACCCTTGGCTTATATGCTGACTCCATTACCCTCTTCTCTAGATGCTTCATTAAAAGGTTGGCTACGACAGGGCTTAGTGGACTCCCATTACTACTTCATCTACCTGTTCATAAATATGGTCTTTCCATGAAAAGTAGGTGGTAGTGAGGCAAATACGGTATAATTCCACCATATCCTTGGAAACTAGTCCCTCAATTAAATTTAAAACGTCCTTTAGGGTAACTCTTGTAAATTGGGAAACAACATCAAAGCTAGCAAGAATGTCAGGTTCCTGTTAAGTTATTCCTTTGATCTTCTCGATGAAATGGGCGAAGTCTTTTACAAAGGCATCGTTTTTTCCTGTGTGGTTGTAAAATATTGGCCAGATATTTAGCAAGGCAGTTAGACGGAGACCCTATGGAGCTCACAATAGTGCGTAGAGGTACATCGACTTTGTGTATTTTCGGTAAGCCATACAAGCCTGGTGGAACTGCTTCGCTGTTGCATATTCTTGGCTTTGTATCCTCTGGCATGGGCGAAGTCTATTGATTTTCCATAGGGTGACTGCTGTGGGATCTTTTTTAAGTCTTTTATATACCGCAGGATCTAGAAGATTTGTATTTAGTGTTGTAGTCGATTGTCTTCATTACGACGGCGGTTTTTTCCCTTGTCTGCTGGTAAAATTACAACATCTTTGTCTGCGTTTAACGATTTTATGGCACGGATTTCTGGTGATTCAGGTTATTTTGTACCCCTACCATGGTTACGCACAGAGAGAATATAATAGTAATAATAGTAATAATATCGTATGGCGTTTTTGCCGGAGAGATCCTTTTTAATTGTTTAGGCGCCAGACTAGTCTCGATGCACACTAGTTCAGGGGGACCGACGCCTTTACGCGCCCTCCGAATCACGGTAACTGCTCGTATAATTTTTTCCAATGAAAATGTCGTTGTTGGTGTCAATTATCGAAGTCATGTGCTCTGGTTTAGAAAGCCAGTACCTTAGCTGCTGGGCTACGGCCGCCACATGTGTGATTATAGATTCATTTTTCTCATTAAGACGGAAAGTTTTTTGCTTTATTTTGGTAATCTACTCACTAATTTTACTTTATATCCTTATCATTAAAAATAATCTTTTACCATTTTATTGTGGGATATTTTTATATTTCGATTTTCATTCCAAAAGCCATTTTTAAAAGATTTTAAAATTTGACCCAGTCGAAGGCTATTTGAAAATCTATAAATAAAAATATGTACAGGAAAAATATATTACTTTACGTAGAATTAAGAATATTTGTTTATTGAGTATAAGTACCGCCTATGTTTCGGCTTATTGGAACGGCTAAACCTTCTCATCTCTGGCCCTGTATTTGTGAATAATGTCTTTGAGTTTGAGCTGAAAACAAAACACTCCATGCTAATGGGAGTAATTCTACTCGGATAAAACTATCACGCCTTGTTAGTATTGGGCGAACACAACAGGAGAGAATCGTTTTTCTTCTCCCTTTCATAAATAGAACGCTAACCTTTATCCTGCCGTTTCGTAAGTGACACGGGGATTTTCCATTTCCAGGGGTTTATTCCTGAGGGAGGCAATGCATTTTTAAAAATGACGGGAGACGCGAGTTGTTCTCTGCCGGTTTTTAAATATTTGTGGAAATTCATTGATTGCTTGCCATCTCTCTGCTTGAATTATTAAACAACTTTCTTTTTCCATTTTTCAAGTGGATAGGTACACGAAAATACTTCAAAGACCTAATAAATCATATGAATGTTATAATAAAACATTATTATTTTCATTAATCAGATGTAATATCGGATTTTATAATTATCGTTCTATCTTGGGACCATTTCTTCTTCATTTAGACCAAATTTCTCTTCATTTTTCGAAACACACTTTCCAGCCTTATTTTACATGGTAATCCTGTCAGGATCGCCATGTAAAATAAGCATGAATTGTCTCGTATCGCTAAGTAAAATATTGATGGATATATTATTATCGCCTCCATAATAATGCGTTAATTGATTGGCGATACTACATCTTGACTTCGGGAGAGGATTGGTAAACATATATTTAATTGCTTTCACATATTTATTCACTACTATTTACGCTGGATGACATTACTTAACGATTCCTATTACTTGTGCTTACATTTTGAATTACAATTAACGATTGACTACTAATGTATCGATCTAATCTAATCTAATAAATCTAGTAATGTTATTGACCTTGCTTCCTACTTTTATATCATATCAATCTGTGACGAATTGCTTCATTGTTGGGGCAGTTGTTGTTGACATTATGATGCTTAGCTTGCAAGGTTGCGCTTACTGCAACGAGTGTGTTTTTATAACCGACACGTTTTGTTATACAATTTGTGCTCTAGTTTCTAATTGTCCTAATAAAATTTGATAAACAACTATGTAATTTAATAAAGTATTCCTAAATCGTTTTATTAATCTATTATAAATATTTTATATATGACAAAGTGCCTTACCTTTGTTGCCAAAACATTTCATGCTATAGGTTTAGAAGATAAGATATGGAAATTTCATAGTGATCGGTCAATAAAAGTGATAAATTTTATTGATCTTATGAAAATAATAAAAAATGGCAAAAATTGCGCAACGTTTATTTATTTACCTTTATAAAAACTGACTTCATTTTCGGCCAATAAAAAAATTGCACACCAAAGTTGCGCTCCTTACTTTTTATAACAAACTCATTTTAATATTTGTCAATAGGATGTTCTGATTAAAAGATATCGAATTTTTACCATCGAGTTCATACAAATACATACTCTATGGTGTACAGATTCTTGGACAATCGATTTTTTTCGTTTCCTCGTCTACAAGTGGGATTTTAGGGGGAAACCGGGAAGTAGGAGTGGTATTTGTTTTGCATCATTTTTGGTGTTAAAAATTTGACATTTTCAGCAAAATTCAGCTTGTTGGTACGACTTCATACTTTCAGCGACATTTTATCTTTGACAAATATCCGCTATTCTGGTCACCAGTCTCTGAAGATTTTAAATAGTTTCAACTAAGATGACACTCTCATCTGAATATTCAATATGTATATGGGAACTCCATTTACCTTTATTTCAGTATGTATAGGTTATCTATGGACATATTATATTCCCATTATTTCTCCACAAGTTGTTTCAGTATAAATAGTTGATCTATGGACTACTTAAGCTCTGACGTCACAATGGGCGAGGTATTTTAAACATCACTCCAAACAGTTCTAATTTGTATGTATTTGTCCCATAAGAAGTTGGAAATATTGGTTTTTTTAATTGTTTGAAGAATAAATAAGAACTTTTGGTTATGAGCATTCATTCTGTGCGATTGGTATTATTTGTTGTTATCTTAAAGGTGCGTTTTCGCCAAAAAACATGTACAAACATCTACACACAAACATTAGCAAACATTTGCTAACGTTTGCCAACACATGTTTGGCATAGTTTGTCAAAAACAAGAACTCGAAAATTTGAGTAAGTTTGCAAACATTTGCCATCGTTTCGTCTTGTTTGTACAAAATGGCTCCGAGAACAGAAGTTATATGTGCGACTAGTTTTGTAATCATGTTTGAGTTAGTAAAAAACGAGAATATAAGAAAAAGAAGAAATCGTAGATTTTGGATGTCAAATTTTTTAAAAAGGAGAAGTTTAATAGAACTTCTAAATGATTCGTCCACACTATTTCTGTTGCTATTTCAGAGGGGTGTCGAATTTTTTAAATTTATTTTAGTATAGCTTATGACTGGCATTCCATATTTCTAATTTCATTTTGTAAAATTCAATTAATTTTAAACACTTCTCATTATCCCATTCCATTTTTCTGTAAAAATCAAATAAGTCTCGACTAATCGCTCACTGAAAACAAACTATTCCTTTCTACTATGACAGACTATAAAACCTAGTGTCGCCACCAAACACGCAAGAACAACGAATCCCTTTGAAGTACCGACAGCCGACGGAACCGTGCCAAACAATTGCAAACGTTTGCAATTGTTTGGGAGCGTTCTCAAATCTGTCTACACCAACCAAATAAAATTGTCTGTTGCAATCATTTGCAAACATTTTGCGCGCTTGGTGAAATCTTCAAAAGTTGTTTCAGTATAAATAGTTGATCTATGGACTACCTAATAAGCTCTGACGTCACAATGGGCGAGGTATTTTAAAAACCATTCCAAACAGTTCTAATTTGTATGTATTTGTCCCATAAGAAGTTGGAAATATTGGTTTTTTAATTGTTTGAAGAATAAATAAGGACTTTTGGTTATGGACATTCATTCTGTGCGATTGGTATTATTTGTTGTTATCTTAATACTTTGATATTCTTGCCTCACAAATTCTCGAATAACAAATAATACCAATCGCACAGAATGAATTCTCATAACCAAAAGTTCTTATTTATTCTTCAAACAATTAAAACAAACAAACATTTCCTACTTCTCATGGGACAAATGCACACAAATTAGAAATGTTTGGAAAGGTTTTTAAAATACCTCGCCCATTGTGACGTCAGACGTAGGTAGTACATTGTTAATCTTTTTGCGCCAAAACCTTCGTGGTAGTTTCTTAGAATTATTTCAGGATGAGAGGATTGTCTACGATGAAGTATATTTAAGAGGATTTTAGATGCGGCATTCCACTGTCACAAACACATTTTGTTTTATCTTCTTTTTTTGTCGATGGACACTATGGTTTTTTTTTCTTCCTTCTTGTCGATATTTTTTCTTGCCGTATTACCGTCATTATTATTAGTGTATTTGACTATGTATTGCTTGTATATTTAAGGAATTTTACTGATATTTCATCGTTCATATTAGCGTTCGCTTGTTTGTTGTAATCATCTTTTCGTTATTATTTCGTTATTGTAGTTGATTTCGACATTATCTAAACTCGACAAGTGTGTCTTCTTACTTTTACTTTTCCCTGTCTGACTTTTTTTAAAGAAAAACATAATATACGAGAGTAATAACCGCAAAAATATCATATTTTGTTAATTAGAAAAATTCAAAATAAAAACATTCACCCCAAACACCGTTTTCCCAACATACAAAATGTAGAAATACGGTGTAACCACGTAATTATTGCGCATTTTTAAACTTCCTAATTTTAAATCAACGTTGTGCAATCATAAATCACAATTTCAAAAGCGTGGACATAGAAAATGCCCGGATTTTTCTACGAAGCTCCGGAATATGTGTAATACCATTAACTGTAATTACGTTGTACTTTTAAATTTTAAAAATGCTGCTAATAAAGAAGCTTTACCTACATAGTTTCGAGAGTAAAAATACACTAATGAGAATAAAAAACGTAAAAACATCAATGTGCGTGGTTAAATTGTAATTGTTGAAAGTATAAAAGTCGAAATTTTGTTGAACATGATTGAAAATGTATTCACATCAAAAAATATAGAAGTTATTTTAACATACTAACTACAGAAAAATTTAAAAGATTAGTTGCATTTACTTTTAAAAATGGGGTTACTAATAAATGAGATAAATGTTAGTTAAGTGACCTTATTTGTACAGAAACATAACCACATGTAATTTAGATATGCGGTTGCTACCACAACAAGAAATAATTAGGGATATATATTTTGATCGCAATTTAATCTGAAGAAACAAGCAAGTACATACATAATCTTTCTATTCTACCGTTAGATATGTAGTACGTCTAGCTTTTGATAAATTTCCTCAATTCTTTTCTATCCTTCGCCATTGATGTTGCTTCCTGCTAAGATTTACCCCTATGTTGTAATACTTCTGCTATGTCGCTGTTCCACTCTTTTATTGGTGTGCCCCATCTGTTTTTTCCCTATCGGTTTAGCTTTCCACGCTTTTTTCCTTGCCCGTTACCTTCGATTCTTGTTCTATGATATAACCATGCTATTTTTTACCTTTATTGTGTCAAATAACGGTTTAATTTTCAGTATGTTTCTTATTTCTTTATTTCTATATATGTCTGTCTTTCTTACACCTATCGTTCTTGTAAAGTATTTCTTATCTGCTGCTAGTATCTGTCTTTGGTGCATTCTGCTTAAAATCCAGTATTTTCAATCCAATATATGTCAACGTTGGCCTATATCATGTTTCGTATATTCTTATCTTCGTTTTTCTTGATATTTCTTTGTTGTTGATGAATCCTTTATGTAGTGCCTGGCATAGTTTTCCTGTACTCTCTAGTTTGTTAAGATCTTCCTCGATGCTTTCTATGTTATTACTGTTTTCAGGTATTTGTATATGTTTGTTTGCTGCATTTTGTGTTGATTTATTACCACTTAGATTAGGTCTTTCATGTCTTTTTTTTTTAATATTTTTATTTTCTGTTTTCTCTTTATTTACATTTGGCTTGTATTTTTTGCTTCTGAGTTCCATTTTTCTATGGTATAATTTCACTATTTGAGAGAGTGAGTCATCGTTTAAAGGCCCAGAAATGCGGAAAGCTGTTTGGAAATCCAGTGACGTACACTTACTTTTATTTTAACGTTAATTATATTTTATTTTTCAAATATTAATGTTCGAAATAGGCCACAATATATTTATTTACAAGTTTTTAGTGACGTTTCGATCTCTATATCCAAAGACCGCTTTCAAAGATATAAATGATAGTTATATTTATTTTATTTGTTTATTATTATATATTTTTATAATCTTATATTGTTTATTTTCTTTTTTTTTTCTATCTTTAAAAACGGAATAGAGATCGAAACGTCAATGTATTAAACATGTAAATAGATATATTGTGGCTTATGTCCAACCTTCTCCCTAAAAATACAGAATGCCACAAACAAGCAGCTATAGAAAAATAAATATATCTGTTATTTGTATGTTTGAAAACGGTCTCTTTATAGAGATCGAAACGTCCGTAAATTAAACATTTGAATAAATATATTGTGGCTTATTCCCAACATCATTTCTAAAAATACAGAACGACAAGCGAAAAGCCATAAAAAATAAATAGTACTAGCATTTGTATAATTGAAAACGGTCTCTGGATATAGAGATCGAAACGTCAATAAATAAACATATGAATAAATATTTTGTGGCTCATTCCCTACATTCCCCTAAAAATACAGAATGCCACAAACAAAAAGCTATAAAAAAGAAGTAATTTTGCAGAAAGTTTACTGATACCAACCGGCTGTCGCGGAAGTTACGCTAAAACGTCTTTTGACGTGACCCGTCCTTAAAGAGTTACACAATGAAATTTTTTTAAAACAAATTTTAAGACAGTTTCCACACCACCCCAGAGGTATGTCTTGTGGCGCGATACTTTTTTTAAATGGGTGTTCGCCAAGAGCCATATTGTCTTATTAAATAAAATGAACAAAACACTTAAACAGTATAAAACAAAACAAAATAAAATCCTATAAAACAAAATAAAATTCTACAAAAACAAAATAAAAATAATGTTTGATGTGTTTAAACACAAACACTATACACACTTACTATGTTCTTCTCGTTTTTTTTTTGTTTTAGGTTTTTTTTATGCTGATGTTCTTATTAAACTATTAGAAAATATTATTCGCTGTCTAAACCTGAAGATGCAGTGCTGCTATCGCTGTCATTATCTTCACCACCTGGTGTAATTATACTTGGCTCTAGTAAAACTTTTATATAAGTGTCAAGTTCCCACATACCATGTTCTTCTTTAATTATGTGGCCTATACATTTAGCCCATTTCTCTGGAGTTACATGGAGGATTGCTTGAATCAAAAGTTTCTTAATTTCGTTTAATTTGAACGTTTTGTTATTGCGTGCTACTTCTCCTTTCACTTGCTCCCAGATAAGTTCAATGGGATTAAGTTCGCAATGATAAGGTAGAACTTTGACACCATAATCTTTTGCAGTTTCATCTACAGCATATTTAAGATATTCAATTTTCGTTAACCGTGCAATGTCAAGGAGCTAAATTTTGAGCATTGATTCTTCGTATGAAATCCCCTTTTCTGTAAGCCATTGTTGAATCCTCCCTTTCAATTTCTTTAATAATCACCTGTTTTTTTCGACTCAAATTGAAGAAAACCATAATCAAGAAACCCTGTATTACTTCCTATATGGGTGACGATTAAACGCCGTCCCTTTCCTGATGGAGCTTTTAATCCTGTATATCAGCCTTCTATAAATGCTTCGCGTTTACTTTTGACATTTAAATCTTGCCAAACTTTTCCAACTGTATGACCTTCTCCAACCTTGGTTAATCCAGGTTTCATCCAAATAACATATTTTGCGTCCAGTGCTGCGAATTTTGCGTATTTCTTCTAAATATTTTCTTCTCCGCACAATAATTTTATTTTTTTCTAATAGCATACTTTTTCTGTTGAGTTTTACATATCGAAAGTTCATTTCACGCATGGTCCTGGTTAAGACTCTACGAGATATCTTGGGTAAGGAGTTATCGTTTTCGAGCTCTTGAGAAATATTTTTCAGTGTTGGAATTTCACTCCGAAAATAAAATGAATGAATTTTCGGCGTATAATATTCCTTGTCTCGTCATCCAAAACAATGCTTTTCCTACCTCTAGTTTTACCTTTTTCTTGCTTTTTATTTTCCGATGTATTTTTATGTACACGATAAATACAGCTAACGGATACTTTTGTTAAACTGCTACAAATGTCGACCGCTTGGCTAACATTTAATTCCATTTTTCTGCCGACAATTCCTTCATAAACGTTTCGTATTATTACCTTTTCTTCGGACGTTAACATTTTCCGTCTCTTTTGCGGCATTTCATTTTTGATTACTATTTAACTGGGAATAAGCCACAATTAAAGGTTAAAATACGTTTATTGACGTTTCAATTTCCACTTCGGAAATCGTTTTCAAAATACAAACATTAGTAAATTAAACAAATTTTGTTTTTGTTACTTAGTGAAAAATTCTTCTATTAATTTAATTTTATCTGACTCATCTATATTGACAATTCAGACATACATTATACATTTTAAAGTAGACGACTTTAAAATGATATTGCCAATATTATTATTTCTAAACAAAATTTAAAACCCTCAGTATGGTGGAGATATGTAGATGATGTATTCTCAATATGGCCTCAT
This sequence comes from Diabrotica undecimpunctata, assembly GCF_040954645.1. NCBI lineage: Eukaryota > Metazoa > Arthropoda > Insecta > Coleoptera > Chrysomelidae > Diabrotica > Diabrotica undecimpunctata. The sequence continues at coordinate 143,156,450 of NC_092809.1, forward strand.
GGATCAGAGTTGTTGGACACATTCCTAAATGATATAAACGATAAAGAAGAGACAATAACATTTACCATGGAAAAGGAATATAATAACACATTACCTTTTCTGGATGTTTTAATCTCTAAGAACGATACTGGATACGAAACTCAGGTGTATAGAAAACCAACACACACCAACAGATATTTAAATTTCAAATCAAATCACAATATTAATATTAAAAAGGGAATCATTAAATCCTTATACGATAGAGCCAAAATTACTTGTTCTAACCAAAATTCGTTCTTGGAGGAGAAACATTTGTTAACATCTGTTTTATTATTTTATTATTGCGTCCCAGGAACGCAACTCAACAATATTGGCAATATCATTTTAAAGTCGTCTATTTTAAAATGTATAATGTATGTCTGAATTGTCAATATAGATGAGTCAGATAAAATTAAATTAATAGAAGAATTTTTCACTAAGTAACAAAAACAAAATTTGTTTAATTTACTAATGTTTGTATTTTGAGAACGATTTCCGAAGTGGAAATTGAAACGTCAATAAACGTATTTTAACCTTTAATTGTGGCTTATTCCCAGTTAAACAGTAATTAATTTAAAATGCCACAAGAAAATAGCTTCAGAACAATATTTCATTTTTGGAATCAACATCAGAATTTTGCAGTCTTCTCTTGGAACAACTCGGTTTTTTGTCAAACTCCAATAAAACTCAAACCAAATAATCACAGAATATAACTAAAAATTTACTATAAAACGACAAACTATAACACTCGTATTATCAATAACACGTTATATCAATAACACAAACTTATCGCATAAAATACCCTACCCTCAGAAACGCCAATGTAAATAACCTATTGTTGATGGGCACTCGCTCGACAAAAACTAGTCTTACGGCTTTCTGTGGATCTGAATTGAAACGGAATTCCGTCGCTAATTCCAGTTGCGGAAGTGTTTGTGGATTTTCGTTAAATATAAGCTAAGAATAAACACGTGTTATAAATAAATGTTTTATTTTACGTTTCGTCTTCTATTAAAAAAACTAAATATATTTAGCACTATAAATGTTATAGAACTCCAGAATATCGTAGAGCCCTTTAGTAAAAAAATTCATCAAGGAGTCAAAAAGACTATTATTGCTACATGTCAGAAGGAAAATACAATTTCGTCAAATCACAAGTTTAAACTCGAATAAATTAAACAAAAGGAACGCGATAATCGCACAACCTTCATATTTTTTAGCATCGTCGTCGTTTTTCCTCCTACCACATCCTAATTACTTCAGAGTTCGAATGAGAAAATAACACCTGCAAGAAATAAAACGTGATATTTAATGTAGAAAGCACTCGGTGGAATGGAGGGAAATCTGATGGTAGGCCATGCATTCAGGGCACACTTCGGAAAAGCGCCCCCTCATTAGTTACGATCGTTATCGGGCTCTTATCTTTGGTTTGTTACCTGCTGGTGGAAAGTGGCGCTTTCGGAGTCTTAAGACTTTTGAGAAATTAGTCCCCTATTCATATTCTTTTTATAATTGTCCGAAGGAATTGGAGGGTTGCGAGAATTAAATCGATCTGTAAAAAGGTTTCCCTTGAGGGCCAAACATTGAATGTGTAACTAAGAAAATAAATTTAATTAAAAGCATTTTGAATAGAAATTTCAGATGTGGCTGTTTGCTTGTCTAATTACGATTTAAGTATTACATGTAATTAATTCTTGTGATATTTCGAGTGTTTGATTTGAATTGATTTAAATTGATCGCCATTTACTTTTGTTTCAGCTGAACGTGTGACATAGCAATCTCGGTAAGTACATAATAAATTTTCTTAATATGATATATATATATATATATATATATATATATATATATATATATATATATATATATATATATATATATATATATATATATATATATATATATATATATATATATATATATATATATATATATATATATATATATATATATATATATATATATATAAATACGTTCGAATTATCGGGTAAAGTGGTCTGTAATGAAAATCTTTCTTTTTTCTGAGATACTCAATATTTTATAATAAGAACACTTTAAATTATAAAACGGACACTGGACAGTTAAGTAACATATATTGTAACATATTGAACAAAATTTATAAATATTCAAAATAGCCAACATTCATCTTAATAACAACTAACCTTAATAATTCATCAAAGAAATATCATTCTTCTAAAGTTTCTTTTATTGTTATTTTTATTATTACATTTAAAATAACTTTAATTTTTTATGGTATAGCTGTAACGAACGTGCTTAAGACAATTTAATCTTGACATTCAATATTTCGAATACTTCAATGTCAGTTTTTATTTGCGAAATCTTTTAATTGCTGTGAGTGTTTTAAAATGTATTTGTACGCCATTTTTTGTAATGTTCGAATTGTTTTAGTTTACTCCTGAGGAAGCTATTAAATAAATGGCGAAATATTGAGTATCTCTATAGAAAAAAGAAAGATTTTCACTACAGACCACTTTACCCGATAATTCGAACGTATTTATAAATTATTTTTTGGTCGAAATACTCACTTCTAATATATATATATATATATATAATGGCTATACACCCCAGTGTGGGGTTAAACCGCAAATGCTTTCTAGATCCGATTTCTTAAGTGGATCAGTCTTTTTTGTTTATCTTATCTTCTTGACAATATCTCTCCATTTTTTCCTCTCTCTAGTTCTTCCTCTCCATTCTCTGACTCCTGCCCTTTGGAGGTCTTCTTCAACTTCTTGCAGCCACTTTGATCTCATGCCTCATCGCCTGCTCGCCAAATGTGACCTAACCATCTAACTCTGCATTGCTTTATTTTAGTTACGATGTCTTCCTTAAGTTCTTCCTTAATTTCTGCATTTGTTCTGCTTCTATATTCATTTGCTCTGTTCTGATTGGTCCTAGTATGGTTCTCATAATCTTTCTCTCTGCTATTCTTAAGTCTTCTTTATCTTTTTTAACCATCGTCATTGTTTCTCCTGCATATAATAATATTGGCCTAATTATGGTGTTATAAATGCTCATCTTACTTTTTTTATTCAGTGTTTTGCTTTTAAGTAATGTTTTGTTTGCAAAATAAGCTTTATTCGCTGCTAATATTTTTTCTTTTATTTCGGATTTCTTTTCTCCGGATTTACTTATTGTAACTCCTAGGTATTTGAAGTATTCTACTTCTTCAAACTCAGAACTTCCTATTTTGATTTTTTCTTTCATTGGTTTTTTCCCTAATCTTAATATTTTTGTCTTTTCTTGATTTAATCTTAGCCCCATTACCTCCCCTTTCTCTCTTATTTCTTCTAGCATTTCTTTCATTATTTTTCTGTTCTTTGCAATAATAGCAATATCGTCTGCATATGCAATTATTTGACCACCTCTTGTTCTGAGATTTCCTTTATTTATATTTCGTAGTACATATTCTAATGCTAGATTAAATAGCGTTGTTGATAAGGCATCTCCTTGTTTCATCCCTTTATTTATAATGAATTCCTCTGTCTCTCCTCTTTGTGTCTTTATGCTTATTTTTGTAGTTCTCATTGTCATTTCTATTAATTTTCTGAGTTTATGTGGAATTTTTAATTTTTTAAGTGCTATCATTAATCCTTTCCTTTTAATTGAATCAAATGCCTGTTTGAAGTCTATGAATAACATTTCCAATTCTAATTTATACTCGTTTGCTTTTTCCATTATTTGTTTTATTGTGTGTATTGCATCTATTGTAGATCTTCCTTCTGTGAATCCACATTGGTACTGTCCTACTGTCTTCTTTGTGATCTTTGATACCCTCTTTTTTATTATTGATGTCAATATTTTATATTTTGTATTTAGTAACGTTATTCCTCTATAATTTTCACAGATTTGTTGGTCCCCCTTTTTATGTACTGTTATGATCTGCCCTACCTCCCAGTCCCCTGGCATTTTCTCTTCTTTCCATATGTTTTTCAATAGTGCCAGTATTTTTCCTCTTAGTTCCCTTCCCCCGTATTTTATTAGTTCCATATTAATGCCATCTTTACCAGGGGCTTTTCCATTTTTGCTTCTCTGTATTACTTCATCCAATTCCTCTAATGTTGGTTCTTTTAAAATTTCGATATCTACTTCATCTACTTCATCTTCTTCTTCTTCATATATATATATATATATATATATATATATATATATATATATACATATATATATATATATATATATATATATATATATATATATATATATATATATACTACGCTATTTAACGAGTTATGACAATTTTTATTTCGAAATTGCTACGAAATATACACTTGATGGATGAGTGCTGACGGGAAGTGTTCTTGCTTTCTTATGATCTTTCTCAAAATCTTACGTTCAGTGGCCTTAATGACGTTACGTTGACGGTTGTTTAGTAGAGGGTAAAGAATCGCCCTGTGCTCAATAATTGGTCTGATGTAAGTGTTGTATATGTGGAGGAGAGTTCTGCTATCTGTCCCCCAAGACCTTCCAGCTATAGCTCCAAAAAGTCTAGCCCTTCTCCTCACCTTGTTAAGGGTGAGGTTGAGTTCAGTCTTCCCGTTGAGGTGCCTCTGAAATTACACACCCAAATAGTTGACTGAGCTCCAGCCGGTAACCATCCTCATCGACCCAGTTGCTTGCGGGTCTAAAGAGGATGGCTTGTGTCTTGTTGGGATTGAGCGAGACTCTCCATTTATTGCACCACTTGACTATTTTGTCAAGTTGGGCTTAAGACCTATTGAGCGCAGAGAGGTTCCTCATGGTTCCCTCTACCGTGCCTGCGGCAAGCAATGCTGTGTTGTCAGCATAAAGTAAGATGGTTTTATTTGTGTTTTGGGGGTGTGGAAGGTGGCTGTTGTATACTGTGTATAGGATTGGTGCTAGAATTGAGCCTGGTGATACTCCAGTCCAGTAGCGCACCTAGAATTTGCCTCTGGGGGGGGGGGGGTTTGGTTGGTCACCGAAATTTTTTTTATGATGTTACTTCCATTTTGAGTCCTTAAAATGTGTAAGTAACACTGTCGGAATAGGGTCCTGGTCCTAAGGGGGTTTAACCTCCAAAACCCCCCCTGGGTGCGCCACTGCTTCAGCTAGTGAAGTAACCCATCAGATTAAATAAAGACCGGTTTATGAGGTTGCAGGCTTTGCGAGATCGCACTGTAACTTGATCACATATTACAAATGGGGCTGCAAGAGACCAATCACGTGTTTGTAAGTTATAAATAGCCCGCTAAAAGCAAAATGCCAGCTATTAATTTATGTTGTTAATTGTTTTGTCATTGCTGCTAGACAATATTTCAGTAATTCGTTTGGTATCCCGTCTTTACCTTCTGCTTTTATATTCTTCAGCTTTTCAAGTATTTTACGATCTCCCTGTATATTTATATTAAGTTATACATTTGTGGTAATTTCTGGTGTTTCCGGTTCTAGCGTCAAAGAAAGTATATTTCTGTTTTAATTAAATTAATAAAGATTTTTTAGTATTACTATTTTCATTTTTAATAACATAAGCAATTCTGAAAGCGACTAACTTTTACTATGGTTTAGTAGTCTTAAAGATCCCTAGACCTTTTCTGTATTTCCGAGCGAAAGGGCGACAAACAAAACCGTATTAATAAAAGTGTACTTTATGGAACGTTGGATACGTCTTTTTGGACACGTTTACCTGAAAAATGAGGTTCATTGAACGTTATTTACGAGTCTCATAACCCAGTAAATATCAAGTTATTAGTGTACGGAAAGGGCCGTAAAGAAAAAAGCAGGCGCTGCGGAAAAATAACGTCATATCAGAAATAAATCTGGTAATGTCGACGGTTTGTAACGTTGTACCCTGCACAAATGTGAACGAGTTGCTGTATTCAATAACTCACAAAAGTACGGAGCGGAAACTAATAAGAAACAAACTCTACAAATTTAAGCTACAATTTTTTACATTCTTTCTAATTTTCTTTTTAAAAAACGTTGTATAACTATAACTTCTACTGAGGGTTAATGTTTGTAACATGCCGTGAAAATTTCAGTGAAATTTTGTACTGAAATTTAATCGTATTCCACCAAAAATTTACAACTGGAAAAATACAATATTTAATGTAAAAAATTATTTTGTTGTATTGTAAAAATTAGACTTGTAATGTAACAAGTCATTAACAATATCGTTTTATATAATTGATATTATTAAACCGCTACACTTCATTGGTTGCTAGTCAACAGTCCCACCAACTTTTTGCAAACCAATCATTTTTATTTTATAGATGAGTAAGATTCAGTCTCGTCTTCGGAATCAGACCGCATACATAAAAATTAACGGAGAAGAAACAGATCACATAAAAATACTACGTGGAGTTAGACAGGGATGTATCCTATCGCCGTTGATATTTAATATGTACTCAGAGAAAATTTTTAAAGAGGCTCTTTACGGAATAGACGAAGACATCCTTCTAAATGGTGAAAGAGTAAACAATTTTAGATATGCCGACGACACCATGGTGATAGCAGATAGTTTAGAGGGACTTCAGATGCTAATGGACAGAATAAACGAGTACAGTCAACAGTACGGACTGGGATTAATACCCACAAAACGAAACAAATGATTATCAGCAAGGAGAATATAAATGGGGCTCATCTATACATTAATGGGACGCAGATAGAGCGAGTAAAACAGTATTGCTACCTGGGAACTATTATAAACGAACAGTGGACCAATGTACAGGAAATAAAGTGCCGCATAGGAAAGGCAAGAACGGTCTTTAACAAAATGAGCGCCATCTTCAAAAGTCACAACATATCCCTAGATACAAAAATGAGACATTTGAGATGCTATGTTTTCTATGTGCTGTTGTACGGGGCGGAGGCATGGACGCTTACAAACACCACTATTAAAAAACTTGAAGTATTTGAGATGTGGCTTTATAGAAGAATGCTGAGAATATCATGGACAGCAAGGATCACGAACAAGGAAGTTCTAGAAAAAATGAAGAAGGAACCAGAGATTGTGTTTACGATCAAACGCATAAAATTGCAATATCTGGGACACGTTATGAGAAATCAGCACCGTTACTCCCTGCTGCAGTCTATATTGCAAGGTAAAGTCAAAGGTAAGTGAGGACCCGGTAGAAGGAGAATATCATGGATGCGGAATTTAAGAACATGGTTTAAGAAAACCTCAACGGAGCTGTTTCGAGCCGCAGCGAGCAAGGTCATGATTGCCAATATGATTTCCAACATCCGAAACGGATAGGAACCAGAAGAAGAAGAAGTTTCAGTATAACTTCATTTATAATTATAATACTGTAGTATATAATAATACCCACATCAAAATAATCTAGGGGACAGAAACAAAATGCGAGATTACAGAAGGATTTCAAACAATTTATTTCCAATATTTTAGTTAAAAAGTTATAAATAAGTGTCCCGAATATAAAGTAAACTGTAAGGATAAGACTACCAAAGAGAATTAAAATACTGTTATAAAATAATACCTTAATCAACCATGGGAGCTTATCGTCTAGGCTTTGCCTAGCTCAGGCTCTTAAGTGTGAATCCGTCTTGTCTTAAACTATGAATTGTAACAAATAAAACAATGATTTAACTTCTTCTTTATGTGCCGTCTTCTACCGAAGGTTGGCGACCATCAAACGATAGGTTTCTCTGTTTTGTGCCGCATGTATTATGTTCGCGGCTTCTGGTATTTGAAACCATTCTGATGACTCAAATGATTTAACTAATCATATTTATTCAACATAAAACAAAGCAAACACAACCCTGCCCAAAACTTTACAGTACACAAATTCAAATGATACTTATGGCATCGATGGGCTGCTTGCTTCTAATTAGATGTCGCCTAAATTCCATAAATTATGCCATAAAATATTCCATAGAATTTCAGAAATTATCCAATTAAATATTTCATATCCAATAAATTCTCCAATCAACCCAATAAACATCAAAGGGGTTAACTTCCTTGCCAATTATTTTACTAAAATCACAATTAAACAAATAGCAGATGGCAAGAATAAAATGAAATAGAATTATTATTCAAATTAATTAAATTTTGTAAGATTCCTACATGCATAAAATTGAAAACTTGGCTTTAAAAGAAGTGAGGTTATGAATATTGAAAATGCTGTCAGAATTAGAATTATAGAATATAGATTACAATCAAAGTACTCACCCCAAGAGATATCTGCAGAAGATAAAATAAACCTTATTCCATATTACCTTCTTTTGTAAATTTCAATTATAGACAAAAACATAACCCACTATGATTAAAAGCTGATTGAGAAACAGTGGGGAGCAACTACAATGAAGCATAGCACAGATGCCATAGAACGTCTGTCAACATAGAACAGAATACTTAGTCTACCGGAGAGAAAGAGAGAGGCCGAATATTTATTTTTCCTGACAGAAAGAGAGAGAGGGCGCCAACTACTTTTTTGAAGAAAAAATAGTAAAAAAGAAACTGAGGATAAAGGAATTAACAAATTAATAAAGAAATTAAAATAAAATAATTATTTAAATAAACAATAATAAACATGTGACGTTTATAACGTTACAATACATTAGTAGAAGCAGTTAGTTAGAAGTTAATTAGTTAGAAGTGAAAAATAGTATAGAAAAATTATAAAATTTTTTTGTTGCCCCTACCTTCCACCTAAGTAGTCTTTAGGTTAAGTTAGTATAGTGTATGACCTCCACGATTACTGTTCTACATATGTAAGGCAAACTCATGATCAGATGGTCAATGTCTTGTTGCGGTATTCTGTTCTACTCCATTAAACGGCCCTCAAACAGTTGCTATCTTGTATTAAACGCAATATTTTGTTGTAAAATGCGTTTGCCCAATATGTCTCATAAATACTTAATTGGATTTAAATCTGGCGATTGTGCAGGCCATGGTAAAACCCCAATTTTATTATCTTCGAGGAATGTTCGCACTACCCTGGCAGTATGCGGATGCGTATTGTTGTGCAATAATTAAAATTGGAGACCAGCTTGTTGTTCAAAGGTTACAACCATAGGTTTACGAATAATATCGCGGTAATATGTTGCATTTAAAAAATGTTCCAGACAAACGAGATTGGTTCATCCACCAAAAGTGATGCTACTCCTGCAAGGTGGCCAACTAGATCGTTTCAAAATTCTTGTCTGTCTTGTATCTGGTGCAAAACCAAATCGAGACTCATCTGTGAACAAAGTAGAGTCCCCCGCACGTATATTCCAATTTGCGTGTTCTTGTGCTCACTGAAGCCGATGAGCGCGATTTCCTCTGGATAACACAGCCACTCTCACAGGTCTTCAAGCATTTAACCCTACTTGATGCAATTACTGAGAAATCACTAGAGTATAATAGACCAGCATTTCTGTGACCAATTGACTTAACGAACGCATTTGACAAAGTAAGGCTCAAAAACGTAATCCATCTTCTGTGTAATAGACAATTTTATCTAAATATTATAAAAACTATTAAAAACATGTACCAAAACAGCAAAATAGTAAACAGAATAAATGAACAACATACAGAACCTATAGAAATAGGCAGCGAAATAAGACAAAGGGATTCATTGAACCCCATGCCCTTCAATTGAATCATGGATGAAATCATCAAAAACTTTAACAACGAAAGAGAATACAGAATGGGAAATAAAGAAATAAAAATACTTTGTTACGCAGACTAAGCAATATTGATAGCCCAAGATAAGGATAGTCTGCAAAGACTAGTCCACAAATTTAACATAAGAGCAAAAGAATTTAATATGACAATCTCATCTCAAAAAACTAAAACAATAGTAGTCAGCAAAGAATCAACCAGATGTAAAATAGAAATTGATGGCGTCAGTATTGAACAAGAAATAAAATACCTGGGAATTACGCTGTCTAGCTATGGAGACCTGGACGAAGAAGTGAGAGATCAAGTACAAAAAGAAAATGGACTGACAGGATGCCTTAATTACACTATATGGCGAAAAAGACACATAAACACTGAGATGAAGTCAAGAAATTATAAAACCAGTGTAAGAGAATAATGGTATATGCGTCAGAAACAAGACCCGACATAGCCACAACATAAAGGCTACTGGAAGGGCAGAGATGAAAGTAATGAGAAGAAATACAGGAGATATGCTGAAAGCTCGAAAGAGAAATGAAGACATTAGAAGAAAATGTAACCTATAGTGTATAAATGAATGGACACTAAATAGAAAAAAAGAATGGAATAACCATGGAAGTAGAATAAGGGAGACCCGTGTCGTCAAAATAGCAAGAGATAAGTCACCAATCGGCAGAAGAAATATCGGACGACCGGGCAAAAGATGGAGTGACAACCTTCCATAAAGGTATTAATCGGAAAATAAATAAGTAGGATTGCTTATAAATAGGAAGAAAAAAATGCAGATAATGAAAGAGATAAACCAGTGAAACAAAATCTCGAAAATTTTATCGTTGTTTCCTTTTATTTATTATATTGTCAATAGTCTTTTATTTACCATATAACAAAAAGATACTTAATAATATGTATAGAAAAAAAATTTAACACAGCAAATCTACGAAGGTATAATAGCAACCAGAATTGTTTTCAGAAAGATCCACATATATTATTTATGCACTCTTTTATCGTCGTGAACTCTATAAGCTAAAAAGTCGAAAAATATAGTTTATATCCCATTACCGTGAAAACACAACCGAAGAAAGACATAAAAACGTCATAAAGAAACTATAGCTTCCGAATTTGAGACTATAGAAGTCGCCGAAAAGCAGAAAAGTGAAAAATCTACAAGTAGGGCAGCCAAAACTTTATTCATAAAACGTTATATATTCAAATTCATAGGTGAGGTGAGGCGATACCGAATTATATGTTAAAATATGCCCTTCTCGCGCTCAACCAAAAAAAAATGTTGGAATCGAGAGTTATGGCTGTGAAATGAAAATCTCGGGAAATAAATCATCCTTCAGTTAACGCCTTTTTATACCAGCTATCAGATTTGCAAGAGGACACTGATGGAATAACGGGCTTTTTTGCTTTTAACGGGCATTTTTTAAGTGAGGTTTTTAATCCGAGAGCCAAATCTTTTTCGTCTTCATACTATTGACGATTTTATTTCAAACGCTGTTGTATACTGAGTGTTAAGAAACACTTCTACCATTTTAAAATTTTTTTGCAAAATAATATAGAAAACCCATCCTATTATTGTTTACAAGAACAAAATGTGTAAGCTAAAACAACTATTGATCACAGAATATGTGATCACAAACTGATGATAAACTTCTGCGCGAATAACGAACTAAGAATAAACAACACATTTTTTGAAAGACCAACACATAAGTACATACATACTGAGAAATAATAAGTACCAATATGCCCAACTTATAGTGAAAGGAAAAATCGAGGGAAAGAGAGGCCTAGGAAGGAAAAGACTATCGTGGCTCAGAAACATCCGACAATGGACAGGGCTAAATTTTGAACAGCTAATAAGAACAGCTGAAGATAAAGAAAAGTTTAAAATTGTAGAAGCCAACCTCCATTGAGGAGAGGGCACTTTAAGAAGAAGAAGAACACATAAGTATATACATTTAATAACACCCGTGGACAAAGATCTATGATAGATTATGTTACAACCAACAGAGATATACATCCTTCGAAAATAATCGACGTAAGATGCCTCAACTCAGCAGATATGTAGGTAGCGACCATAGCCTAGTATTATGTAAAATAAGAATCATCCTCAAATACTCCCCCCCCAAAGAGAGCGGCGCAAACACACGGAATACTTGTGTAAAGAATAGGAAAAGAATCAGAAAGAATCAGAAAAGAACGTTGGGAATGAAATATTAGAAAACGATAACATCGAGGAAAGCTGGGAAAAACTCAAAAATAACATAACTAACGCAGCAACAGAATCACTTGGAGAGAAGAAAGTAACGAACACTAACATATCAAAAAAGAACACCATGGTTTAGAGAGAAAGGGAAGATGAAATGTGAAGAAAAAAAAAACAAGTCTTTTTACAATACAGAACACAACAAACACAACAGATATACAATCACTATAAACAACTCAGAAATGAAACGAAGTATTCGTTAACTTATTAGTAATAAGTATTCGTTATTAGTTAGACAAATAAAAAGGAAACACTAACAGAGCTTCTCATGGAATACGACTTCTACTAAACACAAAAAGAAATATGGAGAGTGATCAGAGGACAAAGAAAAGAGTTGAACGAACTAATACAAACGAAACACATTCAGAAGGAAACATGGGTAGACTACTTTCGATTCCTATTTGCTAAAAGTGACGATAATGAAACACCAGAGGTGACGACAAACGAAGAAATAAATATTGAGGAGGAAGAGGTAAAGGAAGCATTAAGGAAATTAAAAAATAGAAAATCACCAGGATAGAACAGAATACCGAACGAACTCATAAAGTACGGAGGACCAGATCTGACCAAAGAACTAATAAAACTAATCCAAAAAATACTAGAACAAAACAGAATTCCTCAAGAATGGAGATCAAGCATCCTTACACCTTTCTTCAAAAACGCAACACTAAAATTAACAATTAAAGTGATAACAAATAAACTAAATAAAATTATAATACTAGCAGAAGAACAAGGTTTTAGGTCGGGAAGATCAGGCATCGACGCTATATTTATAATAAGGAAGGTGCAAGGGAAATCATTAGAATACAACAAACCGGCATATCTATGTTTCGTTGACCTTAAGAAGGCATTTGACCGGGTCAAATTAAAAGACGTTATCCACTTATTGTACGCAATAGAGATACCTCTAGAGATAATCAAAACGATCAAAAGTATCTACTAAAACAACACAATAAAAGTAAAAGTAGGAGAAGAACTAACCGACCCTATTGAATCTGGCAATGGGATAAGAAAGGGAGATTTTCTGAGTCCTCTATTGTTTAACCTGATTATGGATGAAATCGGACGAAAGAAACGAAAGGCAGAATTTACAAAACAGTTATTAGACCAATAATGACATACGCGGCAGAAACAAGCCCTGAAATTTTCGGAGAAACATTTATTGGATTAAAACATTTTTATATTAAATATTTTGAAGATGTATTAGCAGTAATTTTTACTTACTAAACTAATTTTTATTTGGTAAGTTAACAAAAATTGTTTTTTCTTTTTAGTTCAACCTTGTAAGTATTTTGTCTTTTTTAGCTCTTGATAATAATTGTAAACACAATTGAAAGCTCGAGAATAAAAAAATAGTTAACCAATAGCCCTTTTATTGACTCCAACCCATCCAAAACAGTTATATATATATATATATAACTGTTTATATATATATATATATATATATATATATATATATATATATATATATATATATATATATATATATATATATATATATATATATATATATATATATATATATATATATGTTGCCTTTTATGTGTCTAATCCACAAGCTCAGAAAATAAGTGTCTTCCACTTCTTTGCTGAGCCTTATTTTAAACGTAGTATTTTATTTTCAGACCTATTTATTAATATTTCCAAATATATCACGAAATTCTTCTCCACATTCCTTCCTGTATGGCATATGAAAATGAATAATTAAACTTATAGGGCCCAATGTTTGTCTATCAATTAAAAGCAAACAATCAACTATTTGTACAGTTTTTCCTTGTTGATATTGCGATTTAAAATTCAATTTTGTCCTCATAAAAAATGCAGAACGCAAATAAAAACTGAAATCACTATAATGCTACAAATGTGCACATATTAGCTAATATACACTGAAATCCGTGGTGTCATATTCTATTCAGTTTGAATGAAAAGCACACTTCGTTTGGAATTCAGCGAATGGCGGTCGAGAAATATCAAGTATTAATTGAATTGTATATTGTTAAATTGAATGCATTCGCTGATGGGGAATCGATGCTGCATACCCGTACGCGAGTTTCGAAATGAACTATTAATTAAAATGGTAATCGAACACATAAACGGTGACAGCTGACAACGTAGGTGTGGATTTTTTAGTTAAAAGTTAAATTTCGACTCGGACACAACACAGATTTTATTTGTTTTAATGAAACAGCTAATTTAATTTGATTTACGTCAACATTTTAACGTGTTGTGGTGTTAAACGCGTTTGTTTTTCATTGGAAAGCTTGCAAAAGCGGTCCTTCGCACCGGATGTTAGTGAAGAGCTGCAGATTTTCTATTTCTTATTGAAGGTTGGTTGATCTTCAATGTCACAAATTAATTCGTATTCCATGGATGTACATCCATACCTCTTTACTCTTTTATATTCTTTATATATAGTTGAGCTCAATAGGCCTTAGAGGCCCAAGGTTTCAATATTTTTCCTTCTATCCTGTACTAGGTTTTATCGTTAACAATTTCAGATCTTCTTTTACCGACTCCATGCATTTTCTTCTATGGCTTCCTCTTTTTTGTTTTTGTACCGGACTCAATGTTCTCAAAAATTTTTGGGAATTCTTCTCTCTTTTATTCTAGCTATGTGACCAAGCTATGTCAATCTTTGAATTTTAGCAAAACAGTATCGTTATTTTTAGTTTTCTATAGATTTGCATTAATTCTCGTAATTGGTACCTGTTCTGCAAACATTCTCCTCCTTTAATTCTTCGTATCTTCTTTTAGGTATCCTTCACCCCCATCAATCTAATTTTAGTTGTATATCTATCTCTATTGTGTATCCAGGTTTCTTGCTAGAGTAAAGCACCGTCGGATAGCTTTCATATTTATTCATATGCTCCGCATTTTTTCTTCGGCCTCAATATCTTTTACCAAAGCTAAAAGAGTGCTTCGACTCCAAGCACTCTTTTAGCAATATTTTATGATTATTTCATCGGTTATCGATAGAATGGGTTAAAAAATCTACGTACCTTAAAGCTACCTTAAGTAGTAAATGAGACTGTGACATAGATGTAAAAATTAGATATATGGATCTGGTCACGTAAATGACCAGAGTATGTTGTGTTTTACAATGTGATGTGAACGTTGCTGATAAAAAGAGCTGATATGTGAAGAGGGATACTAGATCTCGTTAAACATTGAAAGATTTCATGCTTGAGTCATATTCGAATAAATTACAAAAATTGACACCATGAACGCCTACATACTGCATAGCTTATGGCAGCTAAAGAAGAGAATCATGATTGCTTATTATGTAATATCCAATCTATTAAAACGCTACCCTCTTTTTGTACACAAAAATGTTTTTTCTTAATAATAAAAGCTTTTGACCAAGTTTCAAGAGAAAGTTATAAAAAATATTAAATAAAAGACGAATCAATGGTAATTAGTAACAACACTATACTTTCAGAACAGTTTTCTCAGATATTTAAATTTATAATCACTAATGTTGTTAAAGATTTGAAAATTAAAGTTTTACATAATGTCTTGATGTTAAATGGAACTTTTAAACACGGGCGAAAACAAAAAGACGTCAGGGGCAGCTTCATAACCTCAGGAAACTTAATAGAGTTAACACAGGTTAAGATAAAGATAAGGGTAAGACAACTACAATGAAAGGTCGTTATGTATTAGAAACTTCGGATAACATCGTTTTTCTTTACTAAAAATGGGAATTTGCAGAATGTTTTGCAGTCAACAATTTCAATAAAAAAATTAGTGACTAATAATGTACATTAATCATTACATATAAGCAAAATCATTATCAAATAGATTATTTTATAACAAAAAAGGAAGCTATATGTAAGTCTAAGGACCCTGACGGACGCTATTGTCATGTCACTATATGTCACTATCATGGAATAGATTATATGAACGTCGCGTCGGTGAGTCCGCGTTATCCCGACGACAAGCGTTGCTAACGCGGCTAGTCGCGTTACGGCTTTGATATACGAGCGCTAATGTAGTCGCATTAGCGTCCGCCCAATCATACAATGGCACTACTGTGGAGTTAATTATATGAACGGCAATGTCGTTCGTCCAATTTAATTCATGGTAGTGAAATTGTCCGGTTGGGCCGTCGCTAACGCGACGAAATCGGTGCTCGTATAATAGGGCCCTTAGTAGCGCGCAGTTCACGCGTTGCATATAGCGTGCACCAATGTGTACATAGTGCTGACAACGTGGACAAAGTGATCTTAATGCGACGCAATTACAGTCACATATAACTTGGAATTTTTTTTTATTTAAAGAAACAAAGTCGCATCCACCCAAAGGTTATTAGCGACATTAAGATCTTTAATGCACCTAATACCAAATTATGCAAAACCTCTGTATCGCTCCCTTTTCAGTAACAATACAGTAGAAGATGACATGACATAGCTGTCAGAGCTATGATTACTTGGGTGTGGCCTTTGACAATACAGGAACTGATACACGGGAAATAGAAAAACGAATCACTCAAGAAAAGAAAGTCTTAGGATGTCTCAATGGTATACTGTGGAGTAAAGAGATAACGAAAGGAAGAAAATTTAATATATATGAGACCATGATTAAAACTACTCTTCTTTATGGCGCTGAAATATGGAGAATTAGTGAAAAGAACAAAAAGCGAATAGAGGCAGTAGAGATGGATGCAATGAGAAGATCTTTAGGTATTTCCAGATGAGACCGAATCAGAAGCAATAAACCGTAATAAAGCAACGTATGGGAATAGAAGGAAATATAACTCAAGATATAGAGAAGAAACAATTAAGGTGGTATGGGCATGTTCAACGGATGCCAGCAACAAGACTCCCCAAAAAAGTAGTAGAATGGCAACCGATAGGTCGAAGGAAACAGGAAGACCCGGATTAGAATGGCAACACGGCGTAAACAAGTCCATGAGCGAAAGACATTTAACAACAAACGACTGCGAAGATAGGAAGAGATGGTGTTTAGGTATCGGACAACGTCGAAAGACGTTCTAAACCGATGTATATATATATATATATATATATATATATATATATATATATATATATATATATATATATATAAGATGGCATTGACGGATTTGATGGAGACTTAGACTTTGGCATACAAGATGAGTAATGTTTATTTACTATTTTAATAATATTCAGAAAATTGTACCTACTGTTAACACTGAGTTCAATTTTTTTTCTATTTTTGATTAATTTCTTAAGTAATATAAAATATTCAAAACAACGACTTTTATTGTCATACCCAAAAAGAAAAAATAGCCTCCATGTCGTTTGGTCTATTGAGATATAACACAATTACACAATGTGGCAAAAATCGTAAGTCGACCAAAAGCTTTTTATTTATTTTTTTTTGTTTTTCGTTTTTCTTCGTTTTTATTAGCAAGTTACTATTTCCCACAAAAATTACAACTATTTTAACACATACTGAATTTTAATAGAGTGAAAACTTTGAAGTCAAATATCTCAAAATCAATTTTTGGCGCTTGGTCTAGTGATGCATAACGCGGTCCAGTTGTAGTTGAGAAAAAAATCCTATAGATTTTTAAATAATTAGTTAGTTTACCCTTGAAATTATAACACGATCACTTTAGATAAGAGAATTATTATAGCAGTTACTAACAGTTCAGTTATATTTAACTTTTGTGTGTTTCTATCATACTATTAATTTTGTGCCCTCTATTCGCAAATTTGCCGAATTGTTATGTTCTCCCCAATTCTCGAAAAAGGCGTAACCGCCCGAGATACAAACCCCACATTTACTTCTTAAACTCCTCTGGACCGAACGTTCAGTATTGTTTCGTCAGATTTATAGGTCGAGATTTCTTAGTATAATCCCGCCAGGGAGAAATTTATTAATATATTAAAGGGAGTTTTATGTAAATAAACGGGGGTGTTGTGGCTCTGGCATATATTAATTCGGCTCTTGGTTTAAGCGTACCGATATGAAAATGCCTTCTGCAAAATCTAATTTTTTATTCGAACCGAGCCAGCTGAAAATTTATATTTAGGCGCGTGTGATTAAGTGGGCTTGCACTCAGTCAAAAATACTTGTCATTTCTATTTAAAAAAAATCTTTGGAATAATATTTAGATTAGATTAGATTAAGAGAGGTGGCCTTTCGGCCTATTCCACTGCGACCTTTTCAGATCTACTGTGGTCCTCTAGTCCTAGATAACATTCTCTAGCCTGACTGTATTTATAATGCCTAGTAGCTTCGAGACTGTACCTTTCATGTAGCTATTTGCCGGTGGATTTTCTTCTTCTAATGCAAAGAACCGCACATTTGCCAGACTGTCACACTGACATAAAATGAGCTCTCTTTTCAGTTTAAAGGTTTATAAGTAAATGGGTTTTTATGGGTTTTTATCAGCTTATTGTCATATTTTAGTTTTCTTTTAAATAAAATTAACCTTGATAATTAATTAATAATTCAGAAAAGTTTTGTATTTCATTTCGACTTATGACAGTTAGTATATCCATTTCTGTCATTAGCCGTTCGCAAACGTTTTAATTTATTTGCTCACCCTGACTCTAAGCCAAGTAATTGTTAAGTCCCCCCTTTTAATCCCCTATAAGTAAATTATAAATTGTTACAAGGTATGGAGTTTTTTCACAAGGAAAAAGTTAATTTCAATTTCTTGTAATGGCTGTGTATCATATATCACAAAAAATTTTATTAAACAATCCTTTATAAATGTTTATTTAAAAGAACCGTTTCGAACTAAATCCCAGAACGTTTTCGGAATAAATAATATTCCATCTTGAGTGCTGTTACTAGGTATACACGTTTAAAGCTACTCAATATATGGGTCAAACCTCTTTAAATGTTATTTAATTGGTATTAGATTTTATGGTTGCTAATAATTTTATAGAATATTAAAATTCTAAGTAGATTCATTTCATGGTAATGTAAACCAACGAGGGTTACTGGCCCGGAGATGTACTTTCTAAACAGATCATAGGTAGCAACTCCTAGTTATCGTTCTGTAATTTAGCCCGAAAGGGTTAAATAAATAAATAAATATACCTGTTATATAGATTGTTCTTTTGTATGTTTCTGAATCAACTCACTCTTCCGTATTGAGCCCTTTTTCGAGCACTTTTATTAAGGCTTTTAAGTGTATTAAAGTGATTTCTTTGAACGTCCATATTAGAGTGCTAAGTAAACATATCAGAGAACGAAACGTAACCCTAAATTTATGTTGCGTAAAGGGTTGCATAATAGATTTCTCATTTTGGTAAACGCTGATCTTGCCTATTCTATTCGAAATCTTTCATCTTAATCAGGTTCTAAGTGCGGTGTTACTTAGGGACCCAAATATTTAAATGTGTTAATATTTTTTCCATATTACCCGTATATTTTTATGTCTGGTAATGGAATATGTCTTTTAGCAATAACCATTATCTTAGTTTTTTAGTATTTGTTTTAAGATCCGCTGGATCTCAAGCCCGTCTTTTTGTTAAGCTACTCGATCTACCTCACAGCAGCAAAGGCAGGGTTGATTATTATTAATTAAGTCTGAACTATGAGTGTTTGACTAATCAAAAAACTAAGTCATTATCAATTTCGACTTAAATAATTTTGTTCCTTGTTTTCAGTAACTAACGCCAGATATTTTTAAAGCTATTGATGGTTAAAAAATCAATTTCGCAATCATGTCATGTAATTTATTTCTTTATGTCATTATATTTATTTTCCTTACACATCAAATACACCATACCCACTGAAAATTACAGATTACCGTTGTAGGTAGATAAATACAGCAGGATGAGTTGCTTTTGACATATTATAACGTTATTCGTAAGCTTATACGTTGCCAATTATTTTGACTATCTGTTAGTTTACTTTGCCTATTAATTATAGCAAAGTTCGTTGGGATGTGGAACAATGACGGAAGTGTTCGTACATAATTCAATATTAGTTTATTCTACAAATATAATGCGGGCTGGTACACCGGAGCGTTGGAAGAGCACGACGGTTTGGAAAATACCAAGTGCAAATGTATTCTGACGTTTGAATATTGTTTCAATTGTTTCAAGTATTTCTACGAGAGTTGTTTACTAAGTACGAGGCCTCATAAAGAAAACACAAATAAATAAATGAATAAAATATAAATATAATATATACACTGACAAATTTCCGAAAATATAAATTCATTGGAAGTTTTATGTACTGTTTTATATTGTTGTTTTAACATCTTTCATTTTTGAAACAAAAAATGACCATTACTGCTTGATTTCTTAGCATAATAAATGTAATTAGAAGGCTACAAAAGAAAATAGTGTAATATGGACACGAATTACAAATGTTCCAAAACGTCAGTAACCGTTTGCACACGATTCGGAAAGGAAAGGAACAAATTTTGAATAAAAACTTAAGGAAGACGTCTATATTCTTCACGAAGCATGTTCTGGCTGGTCTGGTTGACTTCTAACCCTACTATGAAGTTCATCCCAAAGATATTCGATAATATTCGGCTCAGGGTAGCAGACTGGCCATTCTAGAGTATTAATTCCTACTTCCCTTAAGTAACTTGTCACGATTCCTACAGTATGCGACCGTGCATTATCTTACATAAAGACGAAATTGTCCCCAATAAATGGACCAAATAGAACTACTGTTTTTGCCGAAACATTCTCTATATACCGGTGAGCATTCAGGGGACCATTGATGAAAATAAGTTCAGTTCGAGCTTTAAATGAGATTGCAGCTCTAACGATGACTCCACCTCCGGCAAACTTTCTTCTCTGGTACATACAAGCTTGGGCATATCTTTCATTTCTTCGTCTCCTAACCCTTTCTTGGCTATCACCAGCCTTCAAACAGAACCGCGACTCATCAGTAAAGAGAATTCAGCTCAAATCCTGTATATCCCAGTGTTAATGTTGTCGATCAAAAATTAATCAATTCCTACAGCGTCTGGGTTCTAATTCGGGAACAATAGCCATCATTCTTGCTATTAGTTTTCTTTCATAGAGACGTTTTTTAACCGTTCTCTCTTATATTCACATTTAGAACCTCCTGAAGACGATTTCTTGCAGTAATTGCAATGGAATGACGGTTTCTTAAAAGTTCCTTCACAATAAAATGATCATCTCTTTGCTAAGTAACTCTTCTACGACAGAACCTAAAGGATCTGGGAACAGTATGTACCTACTTGAAATAAAACTCACGTCAGTTTGGTCTGCGAAAATAATAATTTACTGTTTAAATCACAATAACATTTAGGACTTGATCAATAGTTTCTTTTTAAGAAATCAAGCTCACTAACCTATATGTTGACACATTTGTAACAATTTATAATATGCTTATTGGGGGTTAAAAGAACAGACTGAACAATTACTGGGCTTGGAGGTAAGGTAAGCAAATTAAAACGTTTGCGGACGGCTACTCGTGTTTTGGTTTGAGAGCTGAGTCGTGGATAAGGATTCCTTGATTTGGGGAGAACTGGGAGGACTAACTACAAAAAAGATATCAAAAAAATACCAGCAGAGATGTTTTGAGCAACACTACACAAGAAGATTCCTAAAGTATTTAAAATAGGACGCCGTTTAAAAAAATCCTCTTGCTGGTTATAAAGGAAAGATTTTCTTCTCCTAACAAATTTCAAGGATATCTTTTAAAAAAAAATAATTTTAAACTCCTGGTTTATAAGAAACAATACATATTTTTTTATTTCACATAAACAGTTATTACAAATAAAAATATCTGAATTTATTAACAAACCTTACATTGAATGGGAATAAGCCGCAATTCAAGGTTAAAGTAAGTAACTAAGTAAGTAACTTATACAAACATTGTTTGTATTTTGAGAATGATTTCCGAAGTGGAAATTGAAACGTCAGGAAACGTACTTTAACCTTTACTTTGTGGCTTATTCCCATTTAAATAATAATTACTTTAACATGCCACAAGAAAATAGCTTCAGAACAATATTACGAAACCTTACATTAAATCATTGAATTGGACCTTCTAACAAAACAGAATTAAAACTATATATATATATATATATATATATATATATATATATATATATATATATATATATATATAACAAATAATACATTGAACTTTCTAACAAAACAGACTTTAAAAGTATGGTTATGTGGTAAATGACAAAAAAGACTATACTAACTGCCACAAAGATTTTTACCATTTACTTATAAACCTTTAAACTGAAATGAGAGCAAATCTTAGTATATTAAAGATAAATGTTTATTTAGAAAAGTTTAACAAAACTAACAAACTGGCTAATTATTTCTTCTGAAATTATTTCAAAAATTTTGTTACCTTAGATTTGGATACAAAAACACTGTCCCGCACAAACTTTAAACTATCACATCTGGATTTGACCCATGGGAGACACAAAATGGAGGCTGACAAACACCAAAACTGGGCCTCAGGTTATCCTTCTTCTTCTTTCAGTGCCTATTCGTTCCGAATATTGGCAATCATTCTGGCTATAATTATTTTATTGACTGATGCTTTAAATAGATTCGTTGTTATTGTGGAGAACCATTTCCTCAGGTTCTTTAACTATGATATTCCAGGTTATCCTGGATGATAATAATATGTATTCTTTAAAATTCGTCTGCTTATTTTTCATTCAAAACGATGTTGGCCCACTTAGTCCGTTGTTATCAGATGCCTTGATACGGAATACAGCAACAAGCCGGTGATTATCTCACTTTACAAAGACTGCCGCATAGCATTTCGAGCTTAAATTACCCTCTTCTTATCAAAACTAATGGAATTAAATGAAAACTTGTAGGTTTTTAAAACTCACCGAGAACGGTATTTTCTCGTTCAGACCCTAAGCTGTTCTTATTGACTGCTACACTAACGAATTTTCGATGACAAATTCTTCATGACTTCAACAATGAAATCGACTGCTTTCGCGGCCGATCCATCGGTTTTATCTTCGTAAAAACATTCTCTTGTCAGCATACATTTTCCTACCAACCTCAGTGGAAAGATTCATATTTATTTCCAGCGTAAATATCTAGACAAAACTAAGGTCAATCGAAAAAGCAGTTATAGTTAATATAAACAGACTCGAAAATGCTTACATTACCAATCTCAGAGACGCAAACAAATTAAGAATCGTTTTCGGTGTTTTAATATATGCTATACTCGTTTTCATCGTTCTTGGCGTGTGCCTGAAATAAGCTACTACGGAATTTTTAATATTCGTCTCTCTCTGATACACAGATGCGTAATTCAATTGTGCGAGTCACGTTCGTCATGAAGTTTATTCATGACGAACTCCAGTTTATTATAAATTAACTCTCTCTCTTCCGATACCCATTGCAATAATGACTTGTGGCATTGTTCGTGAATGAGCTGGCTAATAGGTTTATAATTGTAGCAATTACCACTGATATTTTATGTTGTTTTAGTCGATTTTAGTCAGTCATTGTTGGAATTTGTTCCGAACAGTTTTACTTATTATTTTTTGTTGTGAATAACTAATTGTTCTATTTAATAAAAAAAAAAATGCCGAGAAAAACGATAACAGGAGAAATGCGACAATGTGTAGTTCATTTATTGGAGTATTTTAAAAAAGAAAAAGAAAACAACGGACCTTTGCTTTCGTTATCATCGGTACATAAACGAGTAGCGGACGCTTTGAAAATCAGTCTTCGCATAGTGACAAGAACAAAGAGTGAATACAAGGCAGGGGCAGCTCTTAGTACACCAGGAGAGTCACGTAATGTACAAAAAAAAAGACTAATGATGTCAGCGATACTATAAAAGGAGAGATTAGAAATATACTGTATGGCATGAAAGAAAAAGGAGAGCACGTTACAATTAAAGATCTAAATACACAATTAAGAAACAAGCATCTCTATGACGGTTCTGATACAAGTTTGTGGCGTCTTATGAAAAATTGTGGGTTTTCATACAAACTAGAAAATAGTAGACGAGTACTATGTGAGAAACCATGTATTGTCTCCAAACGACTGTATTTTTTGAGGCATTATATGAGAAATTTTTTAAGTCCAAGCCCACTTCAGTTCGTTTTTATATATACGCATATAAACGTACTTGGCAAGATGACTGTGTGAAAAGCATCAGAAGAGGACACGAAAATACAGGTAAACGCTTTGTTGTTTTACATGCGGGAAGTAGGCAAGGATTTGTTAAAGATGCTGGATTACTTTATTGCATCAGGTTTTGAGATTGCCTCCATATCACTGTCAATATAATCCGATTGAGTTGGTCTGGGGCATTTCTAAACAATACTATGATCGTCATATTGGAGAACATGGACGTGGAGATGAAACAGTGAAAAACGTTTGGGGTGATGCATTAGCTGAGGCAACACCTGCAGTGTGGGCGAGTTGTGTTAACCATACTGAAAAATTAATTCAGGACGACTGGGCAAAAAGGGTCACGTATGATGAAAATGAAAGTAGGATTATCATCGATTTGGCGGAAGATTCCAATGATGATGACAGTTCCAGTGAAGACGCTGACTGATTAGCTAATTAATCAAGGTCAGTACGTTGTAACAGTTCAGAATTCGCTACAGTGCTTAAAACTTAAAAAATCTGTATCATTTTTTAATTAAAGTGGGTTAAATAATTAACATTATATTGGGTATATTTCAAAATTCTTTTAAAATGTACTTTTCGTTATATCCTGTCCTATTGTAATGCAAGCTAGAAAAATTCTTCTTCGCAATTTATACGTATATTCCGTTATTAGAGATTTAATGAAAAATAATTTATAATTTTCTTTTATAACTATTATTTCGTCTGACATGCTACATTTTGCTCCGCCACTGGAGGAGGTAAACGAATCGAGCTTAGACAAGAAAAGACAAATGAAACAACTTATTGCAAGTGTTTTTACACGCACACGCCAAGAATGATAAAAACGATTATACACATTATAGTTATTTATTTATTTAAATTGGAGGAAATAGTTATTATTTTTTTTATTTATGAATTGACTATAAAATTAAATTTATCAAGAGTATTAGAAACTGAAATGAGAAATAAACGGAATGTGTGATAAAATAAGAAATAAAATGATGTATGAATGACGTAGTTTATTTTCGTTGTCAAATAGTCCACGTTATTTTTAGAGTTCTCCTGTACGTCCACATTACGCAATCTTCCAATCTACCCATTTTGGAGTGTAATAATTCATCATAACTCAATCCACTCCTGTGTCAGTATCACTTAATTACCTCGTTTGAGCCTCGCCCTAATTAAGCCCTAATGTACCCCTCACAGCTATGTCAATAGCGTCCTCAATTTTCTCTTACACTTAACTTGGATATTTCCCCGGATTTTAACACTGTGTACACCATTGTAGTCTGAATCTGAGCTTCAAACTTTAAATAACTATGCATGAACGTAACTAGAAAGAACAACAGTGTGAATTGTTAATTCTTGTGGATTCACAAATTGTTAATACCTTCGGTATGAAAATCCATATAAATACAAACGTAGTTTGACTACAAAGTAGTCTTCATTTGTGGTAACAGAAAGTGTCTAATGAGACGACGTTAATAAATGTTTATGCAATAAATGTATAGAATGTCTTTATGGGAGAACAATTAAAATCAAAATGGTTGGTAGAATTAAACGGACATTTATCCAACTAATTAAGATGGCGATCTTGCTACCATTTAGAGCGTCATGTAATTTCTTTCAACATGAAGGACCACCCATTGGCGTGGGAAATAAGAGCACAAGCAGTTTATTATAGTTCTTTTATTGAAAGTAGTATAGCACAAGTTCTTTTATTGAAACCGCCGATCACTGTCCACCTTACACTAGCGAAACACTACACGAGCACTGACATAGATTAAAATGTTACTAATAATTATCACTTCAACTAAGGATGTTTTCTTCAATATGAATACACTTGATTAAGAATGATCGTTCAGATTTTAACTATAAGCTATGTAACAATTGCCACATTGCGAGAAGAGACAATGACAACTTAGAAAGACTAATTGTCTGCGGAAACGTAGAAGGACGTAGAGGCAGAGGACGCTCACCTATCCGATGGTCAGATCAAGTACAAAAAGCCACTGGAGAGACGTTTTCCGAGTCCATGAGAGCAGCCCAAAATCGCAAGAGATGGAGAGAATTGACTGAGCCCGCATTGTAGGAAATCACGATCCTCAGCAATGAGGAAACGACAAGAGAGAGAGATGTAACAATAACTAATATGCGAGAGTTTAAACTTTAAACAAGAAGTGACCAGCTCAGCTGGGATACAATTTTATACTGACTACTTAAAATTCTGATTTTCAATGCCTTACTATTGCAAGGGATTTGCGGGGGACGGGGGACGGGGGACAACTTCGATATGTCTATACAGAGGTAGGTAAAGTCCACCTTTTGAATTCTTTTAAACAGGGAAAATTTGGGAATTGGTCGGAGAAAGTTAATCTGTGGGTAAAAATATCTTTTGAATACATTTTCGGCTTTCATGAGAATTTGCTGGAGAATTTACCTAGGTAGAATTTAAGACGTATAAGATAATTGCTACCAGTGGCGTAGTAACCCTTGGATACATTTCTTACGGAAATTTATCCAATGGTTATTTCTAATATTTTGACTTAAAAATCTTTAAAACCAGAAATTGATAACGAAATTAGATAAAAAAAGATTTGGTTAGAAATTGAAAAACTTTGTCCTATACTTCTTCCTTTATTTTTGTAATTTATTATTGTAATTTATTATTTGCTTAGTCAGTCGATCTGTTTATATCTTGTTTCTATTCTGTTGTAGGCATATTCTTTTATTTTCTCATTGATTATGCCGATCTTCAGTTCTTCTTTAACGTCTATATTCCTTTATCATCGAAGCCTCCTAAGTACCACCTTTACTATGATTAGTATTTCCATTTCGCTAGCTTTGATTATAGAGTTATCTCTTTGCATCACTACATGCAATACAAATTTCTCAACTTTATGAGAAGCTCGCGGCATTGAACATTAATCTTGGCTCTGGCGGTGCTCATCCCATCCTGCTCAAGCGTTGCAGTTTTATCCTTAAACGCCTACTCTATTTTATTTACAAAAATAATGTTCAGAATTACAAACCGCAAGTTGTCCATATCAAAAACTACACATCAGGTCAAATTGAAGTTATTTCAGGAGTACTTCAGAGGAGTTTTCACTAGAGCTCATTGTTATTTAATATATTTGTTAATGATATCATGATTTAAACTTTTTGTAATGGTCTTAAATTTGCAGATTATTTTAAGATCTATTATAAATCTTTTTAGAGTGATTGATGCTTCGAACGTACAAAATCAGCTGGATGCTGAATGCTCAGTAATTGGTGTAACGTGAATAGTATGGAGGTAATGTTAAAAAGGGTTATTTCGTACGATTTTTTCGCTTAAAACTCCCATTCTTTTTTATTATTCACTTTGTGTAAAATTTTAAAATCTAAAAATATAGTAATAAATTTTGGTATCACATTTGATGTTTCATTCTTTTGTCCTCCATATCAATGGAATTGTCAATAAAGCATTTAGATTATTGGAATTTGTTATGAGAATCACAAATGCTTTTCAAAATGTCATAATATACTGTTCATGTATGTGGTCACTTTAGTAAGTTATTTATGTATTGGGTGTCTCAAAAAGGTATGTCATAAATTAAATCACGCATTCCGGGGACAAAATATAATATAATATTATACAGTGTGTAAAAGCCAAATGGAATAAATTCATTATTTAGGTTACTGTACATATTTATAAAAAATCCCGAAACACGTCAAATTTAAATTATAACTTGACATTCTTTAACGTGAAAATGCAACCCCTACCTTCAATCCCCTTAGAATGACAGGTACAACCCCCAATTTTTAAAATAGGAAGTATAGGCTTATGATATATCGTTTGAAAGGTCTTTTCATTCTCCATTCAAAAATGTTGTCGCTTTCAAGTTTATTAAGATAAAATAAATTAAAATCATGTGGTTACCGAAATTTGCTAAAATACAATCAAAAACTAAAATGTAATGCAAAACGTAATAAAATGTAGAACACGAAAAAGAACTATGAATGTTAATGAAGTAGATGTTCAAAATGTTCACCGCGAACGTCTTGGCAACATCCTAATCTCAAATAAAACTGTCTTCTAACATTATTTAACATAACAGGCGTTATCGACCTAATCGCAAGCGTTATTCGTTCTTTTAAGTCATTTAAATCAGAAGGTTTAGTTTTGTACACATGGCTCTTCACATATCCCATAAAAAGAAATCTAATAATGTAAGATCAGGTGATCGCGCTGGCCATTCAATCGGTCCTCGCTTCCCTATCCACCGATTGGGAAATATTGTATTAAGGTACTGCCGGACATTAAGTTGGTAATGTGGTGGTGCTCCATCCTACTGAAACCTTATCGTATTCGCTGGAACTTGAGGGTTTCCTGGATCAGGATATAAATTTGCCAACGTTGGAATAACAACATTTTGAAGTAGTGCCAAATAATTGTTGCCATTCAAGTTACCCTCAATGAAAAAGGGACCAATGATATTGTTTCCTACAATCCCTGCCCAAACATTAACCTTTTGAGGGTATTGAGTGTGTTCTTCTCTCATCCAGTGAGGATTTTCCGTGGCCCAGTAGGCAATTTTGCCGATTAGTATGACCGTTAAGTGAAAAAGTACACTCATCAGAAAACATAACGTCTTCTAATTGGATAATATTGTTATCCAACATGTCCATCATTTACTCACAAAAAAAGTTCTCCTATCAAAATCGTCATACATGAGCTCCTGAGTAGGTATCATCTTATAGGGATGCAATTTATTTTCTCTTAATATGTTTACTATTGATTTATGGCTAGCATTAAATGTAGTGGATGCCTGTCTAGTCGATGTATGTGGATATTCCTGAAACTCAGGCAATACATCTAATTTGAGTTCATCACTCAGTGCATTGGCAGCTGCTTTTTTTTATCTGCCTTACATGACCAAACTCGCGAAACTGCTTCTCTATTTTACCTATTGTTCCTTGGGATATAGGCGGTAAATTAGGAAATTTCTCATGAAATAGGGGAGTTACTTCCTGTTGTGTTCGGGTGTTATCTCCGTAACCAATCATTTGTAAAACTGTTATTTTATGCATTTCCGTTAATCTAACCATTTTTCAGAATTGAATTGAACGAACTTTTTACTTAAATTAAAATACTGACAACTTAAATAAAACAATTTACTAATGCGTGGTAAAATAACGTTGCCACGGAAATTCTTTAAAGTTTTTTAATGGTTACCATCTAAAAACCACATTACTATGGTTTTTATTTTTTTTTCTCATTATCAAGACCTAAACGGGAAATAAGTTTTGAGTATATTTTAGCGAATTTCGGTAACCACATGATTTTAATTTATTTTATCTTAATTAATCTTAATAAACTTGAAAGCGACAACATTTTTGAATGGAGAATGAAAAGACCTTTCAAACGATATATCACAAGCCTATACTTCCTATTTAAAAATTGGGGGTTGTACCTGTCATTCTAAGGGGTTGAAGGTAGGGGTTGCATTTTCACATTAAAGAATGTCAAGTTATAATTTAAATTTGACGTGTTTCGGGATTTTTTATAAATATGTACATTAACCTAAATAATGAATTTAGTCCATTTGGCTTTTACACACTGTATATTGATTAAATCCAACTTATCTTAGTACAAAAGTGTACACAAAAAAAGTTTGAACAGCCCTTTGAAGTTACAAAATAAAAATTGTTTTTTTTTGCATTATTTCCTAAACTACCTGGGAGTACCTCATTATTTTGGCCGCCTTATTGGCAATTTGTATGCATCTGTACAAGTAAAAACATAATTAGAAGATAGTTTGAGCTTTAATTTATATGGGAAGTTGATAATTCGCCTCGTTGAAAAGCCTCGAATGATTTGCATGGGAGAATATGCATTGGATGGAGAAAACATCCATTCTTTTGATAGTGATGATGATGAGTTATTTAATATGTAAAAGATGAGTAATTTCATTGCTTTATCTTTATTTTAAGTTTTGTACTAAATGTTACAATTTGTTGTTGTTTGTCTTTTTACGTCTTTTAAACTTTGTATATATTTTCTTACATTTATTTAACACACTGTTAATACGATAGTCTTGAAATATTACAATTTGCTGTTGTTTGTCTTTTTACGTCTTTTAAACTTTGTATATATTTTCTTACATTTATTTAACACACTGTTAATACGATAGTCTTGAAATTTATACCTACTCCGAATCTGCAAAATCCCCAAATCCACCCCGGGATTACCCCACTTTGCTAAACACGTAAAAAATCAGTCGGAGATTGATGTTAATTTCTGACTCAGCTCCAAAATCGTGCCCCGATACGCCTGAAGGGCTTTACCTTTTCGCTTTTTCGTGAAACAACATTTCCAGTGACTTTTTCCGATTTTTTGGCCCTTTGCTTCCTTCTTTTATTCGAGCTTATGAAACCGCGGAATGGAACAAAACACTGGGTCTCGAATACTCGAAACAGAGATGATTATTTTTTCATTGTGAAGTTTTCAGGTCACTGAGAGATATTTTGTAACTGACATGATACATTTACCTAATTCCCTGAGCAGATTTTTTCTGGATTTTTATATGAAAAATGAATATTGTTCGGAAAATGGAAATATGCTGGTACAATATTAATCCAAAAGGTCGATACAGAGTATTACAGATTAGCTCGTGGAGATTTTAATAATACTCTGCCGTCAGTGATAAAATAAATATAATACGTGACTCGTTAAATAGGTCACGAAGAAAGATCTACGCTTTACTAATAGAAACAAGCTTCTAATAAAATTTGTTTAATGTATTTGATCAAAATATTCATTCGCAAATAAAATTTCTATCCTATAGATTATGATTGTCTGTCTGTCCGTTCATCCGTCTCTCTGTGCAGTCTTATATTAAAATAGATGTAATGGATCCAGCAAAACTTACGAAGGATTCCGATTAAACACCTAAGAACTTATAATGTTTTATAAAAAGTCAAAGGTATTTTATTTGGTTGATTTTTTTTACTCAAAAAAGGGAAATTTTTTTACTCAATTTAAATGTGCGTTGTACTTACAGGACAATAAAAGCCGAACCTGTGCCACTAGAATATGTTGATGCATCAGTGTAAATAGCAGTATACAATTGGTATTTGTTTAATATCTGATTGATTGGTTCATTATTAAGATATGTTAATTCAATATCCAGGTATAATTACCCGAATGTTCAACAACAAAACATCTATGTTGACTTTAATTATTGTAGGAGTGGAGTCTACTGTGTTTCTAAATTCTTCACATAATGGAGGTGAGTTTCGATGAGTCCAGTATGATCCTGTAAGATCTTAAATATTTGAGTAGAGATTCTGTGTGACTTAAGTGATGAATTTTTGACTTTATGCTTGATAATAATTTTTTAAGCAGCAACTTAAACATATGAGTTCGTAACATTTTATTGTACAATTGCAATTTATTTAAATTATGCAGTGGATTGTGTATTTTATTATCTTTTATTTTGTGATATGGACTATTTATGTAAAAATATAAATATACTTAGTAAGAATTTTGCGATACAAACCTTATTTCACAAAAGCCAAATAGCATCTTTAGTTGAACTAATTCAACTATCAACTACTAGGGTAAAGGGAGGAGAGATGGATTACCTTTTAGAAAACTTAATTTTTTTTCTTTATTAAATAAACATTAGAATAAAAAAAATTGTATAACATAATTTAACATTGGTATAAGTAAAAACTATAAATTATAATTCTTAAACATAAAAAAAATATAATGCACTGGATTTGTCATAGGCCCATCTCTCCTCAACTGTGGAGGTGAGTTGGGCCACTAGGAGTAGGAGAGATGTACCAAGCTAAACCTTTCTTTTTTAATAGCAAGAGACTTTCCGCACTTGTTACACAAATTATAGAAGCCAGTACAAGTTTCATGTAATCAGCGCTTACAAAAAATACATTGTAACCAGTCATTTTTTTTACATGTTGGGCGATAGTCCTTGTTGCACCCAACACACTCATTTTCAATATCACTAATGTTTTCATCACCACTAGGGTCGTTTAGAGTAAAATCTTCAGATAGTAACGATTCGCTTGGCTTTCTCTTACGTTTTTTATCGGTTTTGAGCTTTTTTTAATCAAGGCATCTTTCTTCATTTTAATAAAGTCTTGAGCAATAATCTCTCCATTTATTTTTTTACGGACTTTCTTTACTGCTGCTGCCAATACAGGCACAGGCGTTACCTCATCAAGAGTCTTTCCGGGAGTTATATCCTCATCAGTAATTGATGACTTATTTGGGCTACCGTGCAAGGATATTTTACCACTGATTCCAGAGGGACCTTGTTGAGGAGATTCTGATCTAACTGGAAAATTCATTGTTTCTGTTTCTGATGGGGTGTGTGTCAAAAATGCATATTCTGGGATTATTAATAAATTAAACGGATAAATTCTCGTGGATTTAAATGCAGAAGCCGCATTTTGGACAGTTGCTGAGTTTTACCATTCTCAACCTAAGAGTTTACCAAACTGAAGGCGTTTTAGAACCCTGTTTGTGTTATTCTGTACCATAAAACGGCATTCAGCATAAAAGTTGCTTTTAAGTCACTTAAAAAAAGCACGATCCAGAGGCTGTAGGTAATCTGTTGTGGGATGGCAAACAAAATAAAATTATTTTGTTTTGGTCTGCAAATTCTAGTAGATCCAGGTTGGTCGTATGGGATGTGTGGCCATCTAATATTAATAAGGTTTTATCTGAAGGCTTTCTCGACAAAAAGTCTGGTTCTTTACCCTATTTTATCCTTACAAAATCACGGAAAACTATAATTTTTTGCACGAACCTTTCATGTTGTCTGTAACTTTGACAGTTATTCGACAATTGTGTATTGGAAATATGTTGCAACTTTTAATATCTTCGGTTGATGCTTCCTTTCCCCTGTATAATTCTGTCCAGTAAAACTAGCAAAAGTATTTACTGAAGTTTTAAAAAACCGTTACGCGATAAGTCACGACAGATTAAATCTTTCGTAAAAGATAATTTCTCACATGTCACCTTTTCTGAGCCTGTCTCGGAGATTTCACCGGGGAATAAGATCTTATTCGGCAAACGTAACACATTTGGGGAGCTTGTGTACAAATTTTCCGACGGATATAAATGGGAGTTAATATTTGACGTACGTATGCAAACTTAGGGGAATAGTAATAGTTTTTAAAGAGTAGAGAAGATTAAGGGAATGTGCTTATTAAATATACGGAATTATAATATTCCGTATAATACGGAGTATTATACGGAAGTTTTTTTATTATACTGTTTTTTATTAGCTTGCATTGCAATTAAACTCGATGTTGTTGCAAGAAAAATCTTTAAACTAAAGAAAAAGAAGAACTGGATTAAATTCTGCTACTACTTGCTAAACCTACTCTTAACAGCACCAATAAAAGATATCTGGTGGAAAGTAAATTTCTTTAAAAAATAGTAAAAAAATATATAAAATACTTGTTAATCAATAAGCTCAACACTGTGAGGAAGTATTACATAAAAAATCGCTTTGACATTGGTTCCTTGTATGGTGGACAACATGTTAGCTTCAATTTCAAAATGCAATGTGCTCCAATCTTATAAATGATGCAATCCTCATAATATCGGAAAACAACTATTTTACTACAATTCATTTGAGCAACAAAATAGTTTAACCTTTGTATTGTCTCTGGGTACGCCTGAACCCAGTAGTAAAATTCAAATGTTTATATATTTATTATATCGTAAATTTGAGACGTGATGTTTCATGATATCCTTAAGATAAGGTTTATATACAATTTAATGTATTTGCGTTTTGAAGTATCAGTTTGGTTTTCTTTGAAATGAAAGAAACACATCTGTTGTTTATGGGTCCACCTGTACCCAGAAATGTTTCCAAATCTACGTGATGTTTGTTTTGTTTATTTTTCTGAGAAGGGTGATTAGATTTTATGGGTTCTATTTTCGTAAGCGTTTGTCGAGTATCTTTAGTGTTGTACCAGACTTAGACTTGATC
Organism: Diabrotica undecimpunctata; assembly: GCF_040954645.1. Lineage (NCBI taxonomy): Eukaryota > Metazoa > Arthropoda > Insecta > Coleoptera > Chrysomelidae > Diabrotica > Diabrotica undecimpunctata. The sequence continues at coordinate 143,190,398 of NC_092809.1, forward strand.
GCTTGAAGTTTAGAGTTGATAGTTTGGTGAACGATCATTTGGAACAACAGAATAATAAGCGCTTGCTGAAAAATGAGCTCCAGGTGAGGACTCGCGGAAGAAGAATTGCGAAAAATCCTTGAAGAAGACTCAGAAAATGAAGATAAATCTACCAATTTAAAAAAATGATGACAAAGATGAAAGCGAAAATTCGGAAAATGAAATAGAAGTTCCTGAACAAGAAGATTTACAATATACTGCTCGCGATGGGACAGTTTAGAACAAATATCCACCTTCTCAGTCATATATAAGTTAAGTGGTGGCTCAAGTGCTACACATATTTTCTTACTAAATGTGTGGGTTTTACTAATTAGATCCATCAATATACTAAATCCTTTTCCAGGTCCCACCAGATATGCCACTTAACGAATTACCGATGAACCTATATATAGAGTGTAAGTAAAAGAAATATCACTGGAAGAGTTAGAAGCTTTTATATGTAAATAGTTTTATTACAGTTATAAAATAAATTAACTTGAAATTTTGCATTTTTATTCAAGGTTTACTTCTTCTGGCTGGTGTTCATAAAGGTGCCGGAGAATCTCTACAGGAACTTTGGAGCAATTCTGATGAATAGGATAGACCTATTCGACGAAGGCATGATAAGTTAGCTCCAATTGGAAGTTTTTTTGATTTATTTGTAGCACACTTTCTCAAAATGTTTGTTCCATATGAAAGCCTCACTGTCGACGAACAACTTGTACCATTTAGATGTAAGTGTCCCTTCAGACGGCATATTCCAACAGAACCACGTGGGAAATATGGAATTAAATTATGGCTTTTATCTGATGTCAAAACTGCGTATGTGTATTGTGCAGAACTGTATACAGGAAAAGCAGAAAATTAGCTCCGTAACGTACAAATCAGGGCAGAAATGTGGTTTTACGACTTATAAAAGATGTTCAGAATTCTGGGCGAAACATAACCACGGATAATTTTTTACTGACTACCATTTAGCGACTGAATTATTAAAACATAAAATAAGACTAATTGGAACATTACAAAGGAATAAAACTTTTATGCCTGGTTGCACCAACATATCTTAAGCTTAAGACGTGCCTTAAGCTCCACTTACGAAACATACGCGTTGCACCATTGAGTCTTAGTTCGATTTTCAGCTTAAACCTATCTTAATTTCAAGTCCCCGTTATTCTCAGCTTAAGCTGCTGTCTGAATTTAAGATGAGCAATCTAACCTCAAAAAATTGACAGTTTTGTTGTGAAATACAGATACACTTTTATATTAAAAATGGATATTAATTTTGTGGATTTAGTAGACAATGTCGACATAGTAGACGAAGAACGATATGTACCACTATTTGCGAATATCCCTCGTAAGGTATTTGTTCGTAATAATCCCTTTGATAAATACGGGGATGCAGAATTTTTTGTACGATTTCGTCTAACAAAAGGACGTGTCCTGCATATTTTGGAAATTGTGGAACCACAATTAGAATATATGCATAATTTGTAAGTAAAAAAATCTTTATTATAAATAAATAACAAATAAATAAAATGAAAAAAAAGAACATAAATGATATCAAGTAGAAGTACAAAAGTGAGATTGCTTTGATTGTACTTATATTTACAGGAATAATTCCCTCAGTCCCATCAATCAACTATTGGTAACTTTGAGGCTGTATGCGACAGGAACACATTTGGTCGCAATAGGAGATTTTATAGAAGCTGACAAATCTACTATGTCTAGGATTGTGAAGAAAGTTACAGGATGCTTGGCATCTTTACGGCCTAATTATATTAAGATGCCACAAACCGAACCAACCATTAATCAAAGACAACAGCAATTTTACCAAATTGCTAGATTTCCTAGAGTCATTGGGGCGATTGATGGTTGTCATGTAAAAATAATTCGTCCAGGTAAATATAAATCAAAATTTTTACTGACTCCTTTCTTAAATCCAACTACCGAAGGTGAAAGGCAATACAACATTAGCTTAGTTCAAAGCAGGGTAAAGGTAGAAAATACATTTGGTATTTGGAAGAGGAGGTTTCCTATTTTGGCATATGGTTGTCGTTTAAAACTTCAAACAACTTTAAATATTATTGTTGCAACTGCAGTTTTGCATAATATTGCACAATTAAATGGGGAACCTGAACCTCCTCTTGATAATATTAATGCAGAAGAGTTTGAAGAACTTATACAAAATGGTAATATACCTGCAGCACTAGTCCCTAATAATGTTATTAGGGATTTTCGAAGGGAGCTTGTCGACAATTATTTTAATAGAATATAAACATTATTTAGATATAAGGAACTGTAAGTTTGATTTCTCAACCTTTCCAATTTATTGCTAGTCTGTACATGGTAGTGAATCCTAGTTTTAAGTTTAATGTATATATTTATTAATAAAATGTAATCATTTTTTTTATTTTTACCTGTATCTGTTACTCTTAAATAAATACAACAAGGAGAGTTACTACTTAAGATATAATAAATATTCATTCCATAATCATTTTTTTATTTTCACCTCTATCTGTTACACTCTTAAATAAATAAAATAAGGAGAGTTACTACTTAAGATATAATTCATATTTAAATTCAGAAAAAAAACTATAATATCGTCTGATATCATAGTTTATCATCATAAAGAAAAACTCATTAAGTACACATTTCAGGAAATGACAGCTTTGCCACTGTTAAAAGTTTGTAGCATTTTTGCAAGAAAAGGTCAACAACCGCCATAATCAGCCATATAATATAGCAAAACCTATATAATATAGATTATGCTATTGGTTGATTGAGATAGGTGGTCAATTACTGTAATGTATACTTAATGACTTTTTGTTATTAACGTATGACACAGCATTCAAAAAATATACTTATTTAAATTAGCATATGAACATAAAAAAATCTTAAGACTGTTTTAATTTCTTTTCTGCGGCTTGTCTTTCTAACTTAAACATTTTTTCTTTATGTTCATATTCTAGTTGAAATAGTTTTCGCTTATTCAACATTTCTTCTCCCAGCATTTCTGCCTGTATTTTTAAAACTTCAACTTTAGCATCTTCTACAGCAGAATTCCTTTTTACTGGCCTCCTTTTTTGAACCCACTGCCGGTTTGCCCTTCTCTTCTGAATATTGCTGTCTTCTACACTGCGTTCTTCTACCACATGTTCTTCCACATCACTTATATTATGGTTTTGGTTGTATTGTGGGTGATTGTCATTTGCCATATATGTGTTTGTAGATGCTGTAATTTTTTTACAATACTTTATTATACTATTTTTAACATGATTTAATAATTACTTTTATTATTGATAATAAACTTGTACATACATTGAGACAAAACGTCACAGTCGTTCTCATTGTCGAGACCAGATATTGTTTTAGTATTCACCACTTCTAAAATAATTGTCTCATCCATATCTTTTGTCTCTGGAGCTGGAGGTCCCCCTCCCGTCTGATATAACTGCCGTCGTGATTCTGCAGCCTTCTTTCTTAGGTCCTGCTTAATATTTGACCACTGCTTCCTTAAGGAAGATTCATCTCGGTGAACATTTCTTAGCTAAAAATACATTACAATACAATTATCGAGTTACACTATTATTTCTTATTACAATTAATATATGATGCAAATTTAACATAAAATTTTCTCAAGGCTACCTTCTATTAGAATCGACTTTTATTTTTAGTGATATATATTAAATAAGTTGTTTAGTAAACACACTTATTACATATCAAATCATATATTAAAACTTACCTTTTCGTTAAATTGCATTGTGATATGATTCCACGCTTCATCCTTTTCCCTATTGCTCACAGCATTAGTGGTTTTATTTTCTATTATGTGTTTGTTTACTTGTACTAGGTGAACAAGTAAATTTTTTTCGTCAGGAGTATAATTAATTCTCTTTTTGTCCATTTTTAAAATTAAATTAAATTGAAAGTTTGTAGATACTGAAACGAAAATTGCGCGGGACAAAATAAACCTAAAAACGTCACTTAATAATTTACAATTGACAAGTTACATGGTTGCCACGTGAATTGCATCTTAAATTTCATCTTAGTTAAGACGTACTTAGATAAGAATCGAAAATTATGGTGCAACGTAAATGAGAGTTAAGGCGGCCCTAGCTATAAGCGGAGCTGGGCTAAGCTGGAGCTTAAGATCTGTTGGTGCAACCAGGAATTATTCCTGTTGAATTTCTACCAAATAAAAGTAAAGAAGCCCTGTCATCAATTTTTGGGTTTCAGAAGAATATGACGTTAGTTTCATATGGTCCTAAAAAGGGTAAATCTGTTATTTTTTTGTCCTCGATACATTTAGATGACCAGGTGTCATTGCAAGAACATAAGAAACCCGACAATATTTTAGAATACAATAGAAACAAAGGAGGTGTAGATACAACAGATAAATTAGCGTCAGCTTATACCAGCAAAAGAGGAACTAGAAGGTCACTTTGCTTATTTTATAATATTTTAGATTTGGCGGTAATTAACGCAGATGTGTTATATATGTATGTAAATCCTCAATATAATAGGAACAAACTAAATAAAAGAAGGCTTTTTATAAAAGAATATCTTTTGTAAAAGTTGCATTGATTAAATATATAATTTTAATTGAATATAAAGTTTTATTACATTTTTTATTACAAAAAAAATGTTTTTAGTTCATTCAAATATCTTTTGTAAAAGTTGCATTGAATAAATATATAATTTTAATTGAATATAATGTTTTATTATATTTTTTATTACAAAAAAATAATGTTTTTAGTTTTAATACATCGATAACATTAAACTACAAAAGCTTCTACGAATTAATAAAAAAAAATTGAAATTTAATTCACAACAGGTATGAATTATAACGTATTACATTCTAGATTGCAGATGTGTCAAGAAAATGACGAGGAATTTCATAGATTTCTTCTTCAAACTGAAGTACACTGGCTCTCAAATGAATTATGTTTGGCAAGATTTTCTTCACTTATTGGAAGTGTTTTGCGGTTTTTGATACAAAAGATTTCTATTTCTTTACCAAATTTATACAAAATTTTAATTAAAAAATACAATGAAGTAAAAATTTCTTTTTTGTAAAATGGTATAAAATTATGTATTGTATTGTGTAAATTATTCAAAATAGATTTATAAATTTTCAAAACGTTTTCGATCCTATCAGATCATCCTCAGTGAAAAATGTCTATATGGTACAGAGGTTCCCAATTAGTGTGCCGTGGCACACTTGTGTGTCCTGAAGTCCCCGTAGGTGTGCCGCGAAATTTTACCGTCTTTTTTACTAGTATTTCCTTTTTTAATATTTTTGTTTTGCTGTACTATAATGTGATCTAATTCAATGTTGTACTCTAACGATTTTGTTAAAATATATTGCTTCCTGTTATTTCGTAAAATCGAATTGTTAAACTGGCTATCTCATTTATTATGTTTTAAGTACGGAGAATTTGATTTCTTTTGTTATTTTTGTGTTGCCAATACACACAAGAGTAAAGTATCGTATTACCGTGACAATTAACTTAAATTATCGCCACTCAAAATCGCAATACAATAGAGTGATTTATTGGTATACTCTCTTGGTTTACGGACCACCACGTAACGGTTAGAAAGTTCTTTCTGACCATCTTAAGTTGGGAGACGACACTTCGACTTCAACACCGAAACAGCGAACACGGGGTGTCCTTCCTTCTGTACCTCAGCTGGCGTCGTGACGCACCGCGACCAATTCTTCTGACTGCCACGAATACATCAATATTTCAAAAGGTGAGTCTATATTCTTTGTACAGACAACAGTGTGGGTTAAGACCAGTTAATTTTGTATTTTATTCACAGTTGTATTTGCTATTTGTCACTAATTTATTTACAGTCAAAATATTGCATTTTTTCTTCATTATTATCTCTAAATTCATTTAACCAGCGACTAAGTTTTGTACAAAACAGATAGCGTTTGAAGATACTCACGTCTAAAGAGGAGCATCGGTGGAAAATCATCGATGTTTACCATCGATTAAACATCGAAACCGTACCATCGATGGCAATACAACATCGAGCCTAAACATCGATGTTTTCCAATATCATGGTTGACCTTGAACTCGATACAATAGACAACACAATTAAAATTATGTCAAAATATTATTATTTTTACAATGTTAAAATTTCTTGGACCTAACCTCGCAAAAACAAATAAATTTTGGTTTATTTATTCCTGTATTAAAATTTAGTTAGTTTTAAACTTTTTTAATAGAGGGTTGTCATCGCAGGTTAGGCAACTTTTTTTGCACACTGTCACTGTTAATCGCTACTGTTGATTGTAAAACTAACGATGCTTATCTCTACTCACATATCACACAGACAGTCGTTGGTCAAACGTTAAACTACTAAGTCCCGTATGATTGAATTTCTTTGGACGTTGTAGTCAGAGTTAGGCTACTGTTCGCTTTTAAAATGAATCGATTTCTAATTAGGAGTGAATTACCTAGTGCTAGTGCAAGTACGAGTTTAAGTGAACGCAATGAACATCTGACTGATGATAAAAACATTTGGAAGTGTATACCTGCGAAACGCAAACGGATTGCCAATAGTGATTGGGAATTGTTCTTCAGTACCATGAAAACTATTTGTTCGTCCAGTTTTATGTCATCTGGTGGTAAACAGCCTAAACCTCGATGCTTGATATGTGGCGAACAGCTGTCCAACGAAGCCATGGTGCCGAGTAAGTTAAAAAGGCACCTACTCACAAAGAAATCATTTGAGGCTAAAATGTCTTAGTAAGACTGGGTGCGAAATCCATACATCGAGTCGGCTTATGACATGGTCTTGTTCACTACTGATAAAGAGGGTGAACTGATAAATATAAAAAATGACCGTGGACTTAAACTTAAGTACAGTAAACTGGTTGAAGCAGAGAACAAAAATCGTTCACAGTTAAAATCTTTAGAGGACGACTTGAGGTTGTGCTTGTCTACAATACGCCCTTGAAAGGATTTAATAATAAAGGGTCACCAAGCATACAAATATCGCATTAGATATGGTGTCACTATTTTTAATTAGACTGACACAAAATATATGTTTGTAAGTGCATTAAAATTTTGTTTTCTTAATTTTCCTAATTAGTTTCCATATTGAGCATATCATTAACTCAGTGAATTATGTTTTAAATTATATTTTTAAATAAAATAACATAGTAAAAAAATCACATAATACATTATGATTATACTCATTATAGAGATTATTTACCCAAGTGTGCCGTGCCTGAACGAGTTTTTAAGTTAGTGTGAGCTAAAAAAGTTTGGGAACCGCTGATATAGTATTTGGAACTAGCCACATGATGAGGTCAGATGACCGTTAAATTACATAATTTCAGTAATTAACATTGAAATTAATAAGACACTAGGTCGATGATAAAGGATTACATTTTTTTAAGGGAACGTACAATTTCCCAGCAACCAAGTACCTTTCAGGACATAAAGTTTCCTTTTTCGAGCTGGGAAATTGTATGTTCCCTTAAAAAATGTAATCCTTTATCATCGATCTATACAGCGTTCTACGTTAAGAAAATAACATTAGGCTTATGGAGATCAGTGTTGCCAAAACTCTCAAGCATGCGGTTTACTAGGTTCTCTATATTTTTCGAATTTCCATTTTCAATTAACATTTAACTGTAAAGTCAGAATAACAACTGAAGAACCACAAAGCACAAAGTCTTATTATCATTATGTAATCCCAGAGAACGACATAAAATCGCTGACATACGCACACCGTATTATTTTAAGTTGCAATTAGTAATATATGCATTCCAAGCGGTCCGTTTATTTGCTTTTAAATCTTTAATAGCCGGAAAAGTGCATGATTTAACTAAGTAATATTTTCTACTGATTTCTATGATTCATGGTATATGATATTCTTACCGAAAAACAAATAAACTGTCGTTACTATAATTAAAATAAGATAAAATAAAATTATCTTTTGTAAATAGGTACTATTTATTTAATTAAAATCATTTTCCCTACTTTTCATCTCTTGTTTCGAATGGACACTTTTGGTCAATTACTTTAAAAAACATTAATTTAATTCATGTCTGTGAAAACGAAAATACAAATTATACAACCCTGAATCGCGCTTGTGTTCATCGTGGCATCGCTGCGCTTCTATCGTCCATAAGAAATACATGGCCCTATCTCCGCAATGTCATTTTCTTAACGTGAAACGCTCTATAGTGTTTTAATAATTTCAATGTTAATTACTTAAATTATGTTAGTCTATACAGACGTTTTTCACTGAGGAGGATCTGAAAGGATCGAAAACGTTTTGAAAATTTATAAATCCATTTTGAATTTTTTTTTTTAATTTTAATAACAAAATTTTATACCATTTCACAAAAAAGAACAAATAGGTACTTAAAATTTTTTAGTTTGAGAACTGGCATTTTTTGTACTGAATCAAAGTACTTAAGACTCACTTCAAGTAGTTTCGATAACCAGTACCGCAGTTCTGGTGGTAGTAAGCTTGTAATACTAGCTTCATTTGAATATTCTCGAATTACGTTCACTTTTTATACGGTATGTGCATCCGAATGCTCTCTCCTGGTTAGCACTAATTGTACTTTGAAATCAAGTACATCAATTCGAAACACTTCATAGGCTGATTCTTACCCTGATTCTAATAATTGTAACTCTAACCACGTCAACGGCACTTTAATGATTCAAAATTACTCTGGGTAAACCTGAATGCTCAATTTCCATGAAACCAATGCAAGCTGCATCCTACAATGTACACATTATTCCTATCACGTTGTCTGCGTTCCACACGCCGATGAAAATACTACATCATTCTGTTCATTTCAATTGGTTGTTTAATTTGGGGAAAAATTGTTCGCGGCTGAGGGTCTCGATGAAAGATTGTATGCAATCATTATAGGGTATTGTTTCAAATGTAAAATGTAAAGGCTCAATAAGAGAATGTTAATATAATGAGAATGTGAGGAATATATCATATATAGTCTATTTACTTGTAGCAGAAATTTAAATTGTTTGCTACATGTATATAAATTTCTGCTCTAATTATTCGATGTTTAACTTTGAATTGCATTACACATGTTTTATTGCAACAGATCTTTCAAATGTCAATCGCTTTAACGACTAAAATAACATTTTATAACAAATTTTTCTCTGTGTTTTTATAGAATATATCTTGTTCTTTTCAAATATTGTCAATAAAGTCTGAATTCCTGCTCGAAAATTATCCGAAAATTTATATACGTGTATTTCCTTTGATAAAAGGGAAAGAACCCCGAAACCGTGCTTCCGCATTGAGCGAACTACTTAATTCCCCAGTAGAATTGCCCTTTTGGTCGATCTCAAGGGTCGTTGTGTAGAACTAGCCATATTTAAACGTTAGGCGCAATGCCAATTTAAACGTTATAGTATTTGCTCGCAAATATCGGATACACGAAATCGAAGGAAAGGATGAAACACTTCCGGCTTAGCTCTTACTTGAAAAAATTCTATACAGGTTAAAATTAAGTTAAACGTGAATGGATACCTATAATTTTGAATTAAATTCTGATAATTACTAGGACGCGACGTTTTGATTATAACAAAAATATACAGTGTGACCCATTTAGATTGGAAACACCTCTATAAAATTTGAAGTTGTTAACCGATTTTAACCAATTTTTTTTTAATGTCATGTAATAAAAGGTCTATTGCGGGACAAAATATTAAATATTTAATTAAATTTTCAGGGCAGTCTACGACACTTTTTCTTCGTCGAAAATGGAGAATTTGTATTAGCGATTTTTTTATTAAAAAAATTTCTACGCCACTGGATTTAGAATGGCTTCAAATAGCTATTACAAAAATTTCATTAAAATATATTTATTAATAACGAAGATATGACAACTTAAAATTTTAAAACTCACTAAGTTACGACTCAAAAAAGAACACCCTGTATCAACAGATAACCATAAAACTAATTATTTTTTAAATAATTTTAATAATAAACCACTACTAGACAAGAAAATGTTTAAAATAGCATAAAAATTTAATGCAAGTAACGCACTTACATTATTATTAACTTTACATGCTACAACTTAAATCTGAGTTGCCATGACAACGATATTACTGTTTGACATTATTTGTGTCATTTGTGTCAAGTTTGAGAGAAAAAATTGAAATTATACGTCTTTTGGGAGATAACGATAGAAGTGCCAAGGAAGTTTGTACAATATTTAATATGACTGACATGTGGATTGTCCTAATATTAGCTGCGGTAGGGTAAACAAAATAAATAGAATATTTAATGAATATGGTGCAGTATCAAAACTAATTTTAAAAAATAACCCGTTACCAAGAAGGAGAGGAAATGATCAAATCATTTTAGATCATTTCAGAAATAACCCTGATGCCAGTTTAAGGAATGCCAGTTTATATTTGAATGTGCCTCGAGAGAGTATTCGGCGATGTCTTAAGGTAAATAATATTAAACCTTTCAAACCAAAATTCTTACACACATTACAAGAAGACGACGAAGCAAAACGTTTAGAATATTGTTTATGGGCTCAAGGGGAATATTTAAACAATATAAATTTTCTAAAAAACGTGTTGTTTACCGACGAAGCCACTTTCACTACAAATGAAGTAGTATCATCACAGAATTGTCGCTATTGGACAGCAGATAATTCCCATTGGGTAATAAACTGTAAAAGCCAGTATTCTCAAAAAATCAATGTCTGGTGTGGTATACTGAACGAGCAAGTTATTCGTCCTTTCTTTTTTGAAGAAAACTTGAACTCACAGAACTTTTTAGAATTTTTAAACACCGACTTGTGGGATGCTATTCATGAGCTCCCAATTAATGAACGATTAAATTTGTATATCCAGTTACATGGGTGTTCTGTTCATTACGCCAGAACCGTGAAGCAATGGCTAAATGAAAATTTTCCGAATCGTTGGACAGGCCGGGGTAGTGCGTTGATAGATTGGCCACCCAAATCTCCAGATCTCACAATTTTAGACTTCTTTCTCTGGGGATTGATAACTCCCCCCCTACAAAAAGTTTACCAAACCCGTGCAAGAGACGTGAACGAACTTCGTGCAAGAATTCGACAGGCATGTGCAGAAATTACTCCCCAACATTACAAGAAATGTAAGTAGAAATATTCATAAACGCTACGACAAATGTATCCAATTAGATGGTGGATTGATAGAGGCAACTAGGATTTAAACTAAAATTATATTTCCATGTTTCTGTTAATACAGAGTGTTTTTTTAACGTTAATACAGAGTGTTTTTTTCTTCGTGAGTTTTAAAATTTTAAGTTGTCATAAGTTTGTTATTAATAAATATATCTTAATGAAATTTTTGTCTTAGCGATTTGAAGCCACTCTAAGTCCAGTGGCGTAGAAATTTTTTTAATAAAAAAATCGCTAATACAAATTCTCCATTTTCGACGAAGAAAAAGTATCGTAGAATGCCCTGAAAATTTAACTAAATATTTCGTATTTTGTCCCGCAATAGACCTTTTATTACATGACATTAAAAAAAATTTGGTTAAAATCGGTTAACAACTTCAAATATTATAGAGGTGTTTCCAATCTAAATGGGTCACACTGTATATTCGCTATAATATAAAGGTCATTGCAGTTTTAGCCTTTGTTTCAACATTTACAAATCTCAAATTTCCATATTATTTTGAATTACTATTTCCTTTATGGATCAGATTTCCTAACCTTAACATTTATGAATGGGAAGCGGAATATATGCAAAGTGCATATTGATGCATATATTGCACATTTTAGCTTATTTCAAACAACATATTTAAGCTAAAAACGGTTTATTTTGTATATTTTAAAAATAAATTATAAGTTTAACATTTTCCTCAATTTGTTGGAAATTTATAACTTAAATATGAATGAGTTCATTATCTATCTGAACTTTCCCATTACTACTTGAATTTATTAATTATGGGGTATTTTTAAAAATATTATTTTATTAGAAGTCGTAGGTTACCTATCTTCTTTAAGGGTCTATTTATGTTGTCAGTTTCCGGCTAAAATTTGTTTAAAGTAAACATTGTATCATCGTGTTTAGTGCTTTTGAATTGTTTGGTATATATTAAATTTAAATATGTGCATTTACATTTAAAATTATATCATTTGAAAAAGTGCTTGGATCAAGTGTTTTTCCGAGTTACCGAGGTCCGTTTAGCAGTCGATTCATACATCGTTTCAACATGTTCAAGATCAAGATTGTAACATTTTTTTATATAATTAAAATATTAAATAATTTTTAATTCTTTTACCCCTGTTGCTGAGACGCCGATGGCCGTATTTGCAAATAATATATAGGTGGTCGTGTTTACCATTAGTTGGAATCTACCGATTATCTCAAAACACGGAAGGTTGGACTTATTAAGGACGTCGGGTTGGTTAATCCTCGGTTAATTCTTTCCGGTCAGACGGGTTCTTTCTGATAAATTTCGATAATATCGTCGAAGGTACGTTAGAGTAATTTTCTGGGAGAACCTAATCCAAAAGGATTTATCTTTCATCACGTTCCTAGCTAGAAGGGTACCGTTATTTTCGATGTCGTTAGAACCTTTTACCTTCCTAGAAATACATACGGGCTGGCCTGTCATTTTTAAGTGGGGTATATCACACCGTATTTTTGGGGAAGCTTGTCAAATTTTTAAAGAGGAACTTCACTTCTGGCAGAGCGATCTTTGAGTAAAGGAGCTTGCTTACATTACCGTCTCTGTGTTATCTTACCGTCTCTGTGAATTTTTTCTTTAAGTGTGTATACACTTAAATGTTTCAGTTTCTTAATCTAATACCATATTAGATTAAAAATTAGTATAAACTACCTTTAATTTAATTAACTTCAGTGTTTAATACAAGTAAAGTATTATAATAATTTCAGTAAAGAGTGCAGCAGTCATCAAGGTTTATCGTAAGTTGTCATAATCATATTATCTTCAACTATCTGGGCGAATCTCCATCGACTATTTCTTCTCCTGTAGTTAAGGTTAACTACTGAGTTAGCATTAAATCAAGGAACATTTAATATTTTCATACGAACTTTCAATCAGCTATTAAGAATTGCTAAATTGCGAACATTTAATTCTCAGTTAATCATTAAATAACAGTGCGAGACAGATAATTATCTTAATACGAAGTGCGGGTTGGTTTAATTTTTATAATTAAGAATTCTTAAAACCTTTTTGTATTCTTTAGAATTTAAATTTAATCATTTTGTTATTTGCTGTAATCGTTATACATTTTTAACCCGTTATCTCGAGATAAGCCCATAAACAGCAAAGAGAGATTTATATCAGCTTTAGTTGAATACTATTAAATACTATCAGGCCCTCTTCGCTGATAATTTAAACTGTGCATGATTTTATTATATTATTGTATTTATAAAGGTATTTCCTAATTATAATACTGTGTATTGTTATATGTTTACCACCATTTAATAGTTGATGGTGCATTTTTTTTACGTGTGTGTACATTCAGCTCCCTATATCATAGTGGTGTTGAATATATTGTTTGTTTTATCAATGAATTTTATTTCTCGATTCCTAATAAGTTTTTTGATATAACAATACCTCTGAATGTTTGTTTATTATATTAAATAATTATTATACCTTTGACCAGAAGAAAGATCAGGCGGATTAAGTTTGGTAGGTAAGTAGGTGAACGGAGTCCACCTAATATATTTATTATTTGTTTATGTAGTGTGTTGACCAAATTTATTTAATAATTGACTGTTAATATCTTTCCTTGGATTTAGTCTCAGAACCTAAATATCTTTCCTTATCTCTCTTTCGTTCCTAAGGTTTCCTAATTTTTCCCTTTAACCCCCAAAAGTGAAGTGGCGCCATTTTTCTATCTGATCTTATCTTTGGTAATTTTACGCATCTATCTTTTTGTTTATTTCTGTATCTTTTGTAATGTATCTTATCCTGTCCTATCTTTACTTATTTCGTCAGTTGGACCCATTCACGGTTCCAAAAGCTAGTTTCGAACCCACGACTCGCTCTCCACCAACCATCTGGTTGCTGTCCGCATGGCGTTGAAATAGTCACCTACTTAAAATATTTTGACATATTTGTCCAGATGTCCCGTGGTAGGGGCGTACACCAGAATGATCTTTAGGATATATCGTGAGCTTATTTGATGTTTAAGTAGACCACTCTCGTTGAGATTTGGTTTATCGACACGCTTTTGTCGGCAATTCTTCTGTGTTTATTAAGAAACCTACGCCCCCCACTGTCGATTTCTCTTCTTCCTTGTTTACTATAAGCGTCCTGATAGGTCCTGAAGCGTACTAAGACTCTCCTTTTTTTCTTACTTCACTGATACCCATAATATCTCAATTAACTTTTAAGAGTTCTTCCTCCATTTCTTCAAATCTTTCCTCGGTAGAAAGTGATCAAGCATGATATGTACCGACGTTGAGATTTATCTTTTTGACCCACTTTGAGTGGGATTGGTTTCCCGAGGTCGGGTTTTTATCATTTAAACACTTGCCTTGCTGGTTGGTGAGTATTCATATTTATTCCCACGAGTAGCTGGGAAAAGTTGGACGATTCCTATCGAGCCTCTCGTACAGGAACAAGGCTGATTTATATTTAAAAGTTTTTTGCCCATTATCTCAAAGGCAGCGTTAGCAGCGACATGTTGGGCGACCATTCAGTTCTTAGCGCCATAGCTTCCACCTTAAACTTAAGGAGTTTATACATCTAGTTTTCTCCATATTCTTGTTGAGTAGGATGTGAAAGGAAAAAGGTGTAGATGGGAATGTTATGAGTCATGGCATGGTTATTAGAGAGGGAAAGGTATTTGAGGGAAAACCATAAACTCGCGTGGGTAAGTTTGCTATTCCTGAAGTAGATCTGTTGTCTAACGAGATCTTCTTCTTCTTCTGGTTCCTATCCGTTTCGGATGTTGGAAATCATATTGGCAATCATGACCTTGCTCGCTGCGGCTCGAAACAGCTCCGTTGAGGTTTTCTTAAACCATGTTCTTAAATTCCGCAGCCATGATATTCTCCTTCTACCGGGTCCTCGCTTACCTTTGACTTTACCTTGCAATATAGACTGCAGCAGGGAGTAATGGTGCTGATTTCTCATAACGTGTCCCAGATATTGCAATTTTATGCGTTTGATCGTAAACACAATCTCTGGTTCCTTCTTCATTTTTTCTAGAACTTCGTTGTTCGTGATCCTTGCTGTCCATGATATTCTCAGCATTCTTCTATAAAGCCACATCTCAAATGCTTCAAGTTTTTTAATAGTGGTGTCTGTAAGCGTCCATGCCTCCGCCCCGTACAACAACACAGAGAAAACATAGCATCTCAAATGTCTCATTTTTGTATCCAGGGATATGTTGTGACTTTTGAAGATGGCGCTCATTTTGTTAAAGACCGTTCTTGCCTTTCCTATGCGGCACTTTATTTCCTGTACATTGATCGCAAAGAATTCCTTTGTGATCTCGCAAAACGAGATCACGAAGGAATATCTACTGGCTACAGTGTTGAGCGCCTTAAATAAAATTCACGACGATTCGCGACAATTCGCGATTGGCGCTTCCCCGCCTATTGCTTCGGTTGCTGTTTTATTTTACGAGACTAATTTTAGTATTGTCTTTAATCGAGGGCGGTCACAGTATTACGCCTATTTGTTTTGTACTTTCGACAGATTGCATTTCGTGCATTATTGTCGCATTGTCAGAATGAAATCTAACGATCAAATTGAAAACGACTTGAAAAAACTGTAGGTCTAGCATTTCTGGCTTACACGAACCTGTCATGCGCTTGTCACAATTTAAATTAAGATATACACTACGTTTTCGAAAGCAACAATATACTTCCAGAACTAGCAGGAGTAGTAAGTGAATCAAAATAACTGGATTTTTTAAGCGCTGCGAAATAAGTGGAAAACTCTTTAAATCTTTAAAATAGGTGCTAGGAAAATGGACAAAATCAGCAGATTAGGTAATTTAAATATTGTCACACTGAATTCTTTAACTAATTTTTAGGTCTGTTGAGAGAATTTTCTGAAAATTTAAGATCAGATTTACATCCCAACTCAAACAGAGACGTGTTATGGTAGAAAAAGCTTAACAAGTATTGCCAAGCTGAACTTAAAGATTCAGATTTGATTAAGGACTTAAAAAACCAAACAGAAATTCAGTAAAAAAGGATTTCAACCTCACGACTAACATTATGTGACTTTATTCTTGGATCCAGATTTTAAGATAATGCAATTGCTCAGTGAGAACAGATATATGAACGTAAAATTTATTAAAAAAGCGAATTTACCTTACGACTAATATTATGTGGCTTTATTCTTAGATTAAAATTTTAAGATAATGCAATTGCGCAGTGAGAACAGATAGATGAACAGATAGAGGTGTCAGTGGTCCAAACTGGAAAACTGGTCCTATACAAAATCTAGTATTATCATCATCATCATCATCATCATCATCATCAATTAGCCTATATTTACCCACTGCTGAACGTAGGCCTCCCGTAAAATTTTCCACCTATTTCTATCTTGAGCTTCTTGCATCCAGTTTGTGGTGATGCGCTTGATATCATCCGTCCATCTAGTCGGTGGTCGTCCTCTGCTTCGATATGCCTCTTGCCTTGGTCGCCATTCCAGAATCTTTCTGGTCCATCTATCATCCGTTATTCTGGCAACATGTCCGGCCCAACCCATTTAGCTATAACTATTTTTTCAACTGCATCTATGACTCCTGTTCTTCTTCTTATTTCTAGGTTTGGTACTTTATCTCTGATGGTAATACCTAATATTGATCTTTCGTATCGTAAGTTGTCATAATCATATTATCTTCAACTATCTGGGCGAATCTCCATCGACTATTTCTTATCCTGTAGTTAAGGTTAACTACTGAGTTAGCATTCAATCAAGGAACATTTAATATTTTCATACGAACTTTTAATCAGCTATTAAGAACGATTAAAAACCTTTCTTTTTAAACAAACTGGGATAATAGACTTGAAAATGTTATTCAATCTACCAAAGGCAGCCCATGTGAGACCTATTCTTCTTTGTATTTGTGGTTGATTTTCTCGGCCTAAGCGAATCTCATGTCCTAGATATTTGTAAGCTATTACTTGGTCGATTCTATGGCTCTCAATCAGAATTTTACCGCTGACTACAAGGTTGGTCATAAATTTTGTCTTTGAGGTGTTAATTTTAAGACCAATTGTTTTTGACACTTTATAGAGCGTGTGCAGCATTTTTGTAGCTTTATCAACTCTAACAGATATTAAAACGATATCATCGGCAAATCTTAGGTGGTTCAGGTCTTCCCCATTTATATTAATTCCCATATTATCCTCTCGTTCCATTTGCTTGAACATATATTCAAGAACAGCTTTAAACAATTTAGGAGAGATAGTATCACCCTGTCTAATTCCACGTTCTATTCGAAACTTCTTGGTATCTTCATGAAGGCGGACACAAGCTGTACCAGTTTCGTAAATACTTTTAATCAAGGCGGTATATCGGTAGTCAATGCGGCAGTCAGCCAATGCTCGAAGCATTTTATGACGATCTATAGTATCAAACGCCTTTTCATCATCTACGAATATAAGAAAGATAGGCTTGTTATACTCTGTACACTTTTCTATTAGCGTTTTTATAACTTGTAGATGATAATTTGTTCAGTATCTGGAGCGGAACCCAGCCTGTTCACAAGGTTGGTAACTATACAGTTTGTTCACAAGTCGTTTTGTTATTATCTTCATGAATAGTTTGTATGTATGGTAGAGCAAACTAATAGGTCTGTAGTTCTTTAGGTCTGAAATGTCACCTTTTTTGTGCATTATGGTTATTATTGCATTATGCCACTGGAAGGGGGTTACGCCTCTTGTCAAACAAGTATTGAACATCTTTTTCAACACATTTACTAACGTTCCTCATCCTTCTTTGATTTGTTCAATGACTATCCCATCTTCTCCAGGTGATTTATTGTTTTTCATCTCCGAGAGAGCTGATTTTATTTCCTCTGTTATGATATCTGGGATGTCTTCTGAGCCTACATTTTGAACTTTTGGTATTTGATTTTGATCAGGATCTGTAAGTTCTTCTCGCTTATACAATTCTAAGTAAAAATTTTGCTTAAATTGCTCAATTGCTAGTATTGTATCTAAATAGGCATTAAATTGGGAGAAATGACACTATTTTTTTCTTTTTTTTTTTGAGCGAGAGTTTAGGGGAAGATGAATGGTTGGAAGATGAAAAGTATTTCGAAGATAATGTTGTGTTGTAGGAGTTTTTAATGAGGGACATTCTATAGCTGAATCAATTAATCAAGTAAATTTATTTTTATCATTGTAATTTATGTGTTTTGTTTTGAGAGCATCCGTTAGATGTTTGAGTCGGACTTTGTCGAACGCCCTGTTGTACTCCAAGAAACAACGTACATCTCTTGGTTAACTTCAAGCAACTCTGACAAATCTTCAAGTATTTGTTGACCAAAGGAAAAGACACAATCTGAAACGAAACCTACAAAAAAGCTCTCCTGACGCTTTTCACTATTTTGTTGCCAATTTAAAATTTTCCTATCTGTACGTTGTGATTTGATTGTTATAATTGCTTATTATCGTTTTGTTATTTGTACACTATATCTTTATATTCTAACTGTGTCAATGACCAAGGTGTCGGAGCACTTTTAACTTAAACAAATAAAAAAAACTGATTTATTTTTTCCTTCATTTGCTTATCGCTACCCTTGTTAGTAAAAAAAACTTTTTAAATCTCGTTCCACCAATTATTCGAAATACTCTGTCGTTATATCATAAAAGAACTGTATCATTAAAACCGACGAAATTATTTATAAGATTTTGGTGAAAGCCAAAAGTAATAAGCGAAGTCCGTTATCGAGAGAAACTTCAAAGGTCAGATCTCCATTCATTCGGTATTCGCTCCTGATTTGTTCATCAGCGTCAGTTTTGAAGGGTTGGTGGGTATGTAGGAACAGAAAATCATTGAAGCCGAACACGTCAGATTTTCAATGCCTTTGGGGATGAAGTCGAAGGCTAAATTCGTGTGTTCCATTTTCCCCCGAACGCCTCGCCGTTCCCTTTCCTTAGAAACGCTCCTTTAAATGAGAAACAGTGTGATACAGCGTTCGCGCCCTTCGACTTCGCTTGACGGAAGTTTATATGACACGTGTTATGACTGAACTCCATATAAAAACATATTTCGATGAATTTAAGACGGTTTTTGGCGAAATACTTTTGTTTAAGGGAAAAAAGAGGGTCGTATTTTAGTCTTTATACAATTTTTCAATTACCTGCTTTTTCCTTCTAATATGATTACTAGAAGGAAAAATTCTTTTAGTTTTCTGTCATGTACATTTAAAAGAAGTCTTCATTAACCTTAAAACATGAGTACGATTATTTAATAACAATATTTATGTTTGTGAAATCATTGCTTAAACAGCAATTCCAACGTGTACAACAAAATTAAATTGATGCACTTTTAGTAACTGTTTTAATGGACCACAGAGACAGTAGTCTTTGAACTAGTTGCATAGATTCTTTAATCAGACAAATACACAATCCTATGAGACAGTAGTCAACCGCTAATGAATAGTAAGGGGGAATGTAAGGCGAGTGTTCCAAGATTAGCGAAACAAAACGCTACTTGTGACCTTTTCGAAACATTTTTTTTCATGCTCACACATGATCGTTTTTAATATCACTTAAAATATATTCACAGATACATTTATTTATTTATCGTATGGCAATTACAACACATTTAGAACAAATACACAAACACTAGTAATATAGGTATTTGACAAACTTTAAATAGTTACAAACAAACATCAAGTGTATTTATATAATCAATTGACTCTGAAGTTGCAAACAGGAAGTCTTCAGGGCTACCATTGTAGGATCTTGAGGGACACTCTTGAATATTGTGGTCGATGGTTTGGTTCTCCCCACAGTCACATTGAGGAGACGGGTTCTTTCCCCATTTATGTAGCATGTATGCACATCTGCCATGTCTGGTTCGGATCCTATTTAGAGTGGACCCTGTTTTGCGTGGAAGATCAAAACCTGGTGGCTTGTGGGTAATGCAGGGCATGTTATTTTGCCATCTGTTCCATTCTTGGGACCATGCATTCGTGATGTTGAACTCCTCACGTATCATTCTTGCCGTTTTCATTGGTGGTTTTCTAGAACGGAGACGGGTATTTCGTGCATCCTCGGTATCTTGGTGGATCGGCAGGTTTATATTGTTCATGATCTTTTTGTATTCACGTGTAAGTGCGTCGACTCGTCGTAAATGTGGAGGTGGGATGTGACTTAATACTGGAAGCCATTGGGTGGGAGTTGATTTAATTGTACCAGTTATCATCCTCATAGTGCTGTGCAGCTGATTGTCGACCTTTTTTACGTGTGGACTGTGTAGCCAGACTGGAGCACAATATTCAGCGGTCGAGAAAACAAGGGCTAAGGCAGTAGAGCGGAGAGTGGAAACAGATGCTCCCCAGGTGGTACCGCAGAGTTTCTGTATAATGATATTTCTTGTACTCAACTTTTGGGCAGTTTTTGTTAAATGCTCTTTAAATGATAGCGTTCTGTCTAGTGTTACGCCCAGGTACTTTGGTGTTTTGTTGTGGGTAAGTGTGGTATTTTCAAACCGTATGTTGAGTTCCTTTCCAGCAAGTTTATTGTTCAGGTGACAGCAACTAACTTCTGTTTTGGATGCATTTGGTTGAAGTCGCCATTTGCGAAAATATTTGCTCAATATATATAAGTCTGCCGTCAGAACTTCTTCAGACGTTTCTAGTATTCTGCATCGTGTAGCGAGGGCCCAGTCATCGGCGTATCCGAACTTTCTTGACTGTGTTTCCGGAATATCTGCTAGGTATAAGCTAAATAGTAGTGGAGAGAGCACTGACCCCTGTGGTAGGCCATTCTTAAGTTTCTTTGGTAGGCTGATATCTGTGCCCATCACTACTTGAAACATTCGGTCGTTGAGCATGCTATCTATTAGGCGTGCTATTGGTTTACAGGGGATTGCACGGAGAATTGTTTCACAGATACACCTCTTCTATCATAGTTTGTTGCCTTTGCTAGTCTCTTTGCTGTCTTGCTTTATCGATATTGTCATGCCAGTTTCGTCGTCCTCTCTTTCTTTTCTTAGGGGGAATTAATTCGAATATTCTTTTAGGTCATCTGTCTTTTGGAACGTGTCCGAACTAAATCATGCTAATTTTTTCTGTTAGTCTGTCTGTTCATCTTGTGCCTATCGTTCTTCTGAGATATTTCATCCTTGCTGCTTGTATCGTACTTCGGTGTATTCTGTTTAAGATCCATTTTCTGCTCAATATGTAAGCGTTGGCATAACTATGGCTTCATATATTGTCATCCTCGTTTTCCTTGATATTTATTTGTTTTTGAGGAATCCTCTATTTATAGCCTGGTATAGTTTTCCTGTACTCTTTAGTCCATTGTTGATATCGTTCTCAATGTCTCCTTTATGATTTATTACTGTTTCGATGTATTTGTATCTAATTTTTTCTTTTATTTTTCGTTGATCTATTACCACTTCGATTTGGTCATCCATGTCTTTTTCCTTGATATTTTCGTGTTCTGTATATTTCTTTATTTACATTTAGGTTGTATTTTTTTGGTTCTGAGTCCCACTTTTCTAAATTGTGCTTCAGTTTTTCTGCTTTTTCGGCAAACGATACAAATGTCATCTGCAAATACGCATATCTCTGCATTTATCAATTGCATTTTATTCCATCATATATAGTATTTTTTAAAGGTTTTCTTACATTCTTTCCCTATCTCATCTATTACATTATAAAAAGTACTGGGCTGAAACTACCTCATTGTCTAACTCCTTGCGTTTTTTTAAATGGTTGCAATTGTATATTTCGTGTTCTTTTTGTATTGTACTAATTTATTTATTTCATATGTATGCTTTTAGTTGTACCTATCAGGTCTTCGTTTACTTGTTTCTTTTTCAGACTCTTCGATATAGTTTTCCTTTCGATCGAATCAAATGCTTTTTCAATATCTATTAAACTTACATATACTTCTTTATTTTTCTTTAAAGCTTTCTCTATTACCTGTTGCATAGTGAATATATGGTCGTGTGTGTTATGTCCTTTTCTAAATCCGCTTTGCAGGTCCTCTAGTTTATGTTCTATTTCTATCCTGATCTTTCTTTCTATTATTATTTCATACAGTTTTGCTGCTACACATTATAGAGATATGCGTCTATAGTTCTGACGGTCTTTTGTGTTTCTGCAACCAATGCATTACTTAGTGATCAGTGTAGTAGTGTCTGGGGGCCCGGGAGACAAGATGACATCGAAGAGGATGTCGAAAGCTCGGCGCAATAATAATCGATGCGGTTCAACCCAGAAGACTGTGGAGTTTAATATTAATTCCTGTATTAGTATTGATTTTGACTCTAGGTTTAACTGTACTAACTGCGGAAATCTTTCGGAACATATTATACATATATATATATATATATATATATATATATATATATATATATATATATATATATATATATATATATATATATATATATATATATATATTAACTCTCATATATATTAACTCACATATTATATTAACAAAAGAAAATGAGGCATTTTAGGTAAAATAAAACCGCATAAATAAGAAGTCGCCGGCTGTTTTAAGTAACATTATTGCATATGCCGCCCCTCTGGAATATTTTATTACACATCCAAGATCCCATTTTCCTTTGAAAAAAACTTTCACGTTCTCAAGCAGGAAAATCAACAGATTAAGGTTATATACATGCTACTATTCAATTCAATTTTAGGGGGATATATGTGTACTGCGCCCCCAGCACCCCTTACATCACGCCTTCAACTCCGAAATCAATTCATCCTACCCTCAGGCTGTACCTCATAATTTTATTCATAACTTTATAACGCTCCCGGCACGACATATTCGCATTCCTACGTGTATACGAGAGGTGCAAGGGATGTTTCTGCAAAATTGCTTATAACGCGATGAGGGTAACTTAAGAATTTCAATTAAGTCTATTTTATTTACAAGTAAAAATTCACAACTACAAGACATACAACAAAAATAAATAGTTTAGCATCAAAAATGGATTTATTGCCTTTTCCTAAATCACTGTTCTCCCATAAATAATTGTATTTTGTTTTTACTGCCTTTTCTATTATTTTTCTTCTTTTTTTTTCTTTTAAATATTATATATGAAAAGATGATGCATAAAAGTTATAATCTCAAGTATAAAATATTGTCAAACTGAAAAACCAATCAACCTACTGTTTTTTGAATATTCTTTAAGTATTCTATAATAAATGCTCATACACCAACTGAGGACAAGCCGGATAAAGAAAAAGAAGAATTTTACGAACAACTGGAAAGCACTATACATGACTGTCCCAGAAACTACGTTAAGGTCTTAATATGAGATTTTAATACAAAGATAGGTAAGGATAGAGAATATGCGCCAACCATTGGAAATCACAGCTTACATGAAGCATCGAACAACAATGGAATTATGCAACACAAATATATACTTAAAGGAATATGGAGAGGCCTGATTGAAATACACTAACTTAAATCGACCATATAATAGTGGTGTAACCGTTTCAAAGGTTTAAAGTTACTTTTCAAAATTTCAAAAATTTATTATTATGATTTCTAGTAAATATTCAAATTAATGTTGCTCACGCCATCTATCCGCCGAGTGCGGAAGCACCTAAATTATCTCAAAGATCCAACTAATTTCATGATAGTTCTGACTTTGGTTCCAAAAGCGAGGGTTACCGAGCGCTGCTAACCTTCGCGGTGTTTATGTTTCCTTTTTCTCTTTGAACGTCCAACATAAAGGACTAAATCTTGTTTGAGTGGTATCTTGAAGAAGTAAGTCGAAAAAGTCCTTTTTTCTTTTATATTTCAAATATTTATTTTAGACCCTTACCGGGAGCACTATTAGTTGCCAGAACTATGTTTATTGGCCCAAGGTTATCTAAATAGCTATGATATGTGTTCTGAAACCAGTATGTATAGTTGGCTGTCATTACATGACACCCTCAGCAATTCGAAGAATTACCATTATTTGTATAAGTGTCTTTTGTGAAATATCCCGTTAACTTTGCTACCCCCATCCTAAAGTGGGCCATAATGATGGCCAATGTCCTTAACGGATTAGGCACATGAAGAAGAAGAACCTGGTTGTAGATTTTAGATGTGCCTATGAGTGTAGAAAATAATGCGCCATACGAAGCCATGGTAGAAGTGAATATTCCATACTCTTAGTAAAATTGTTAAAAGCAACTCCTCAAAAGTGAGTGTATACATCGGAGTATCAAGAATTTTCCAGACACACGTAGGATATCGACAAGGAAAAAAAACCTATCATGCCTTTTATGTAAGATTTCCCTACAAAGCTATAAGAGAATCGGGAATATGACAACAGGATTAACCATTATGAATAGACGTCTACAAATACTAGCATACGCCGATGATATCGACATCATAGCAAGAAGAAAGGCGGACCAGGCGCAATTGTGCACGACATTAGAAGCAGCAAAAAAAGAATAGGGCTACAAGTTAATAATATTTAAAAAAATATATGAAAGTGACGATGATACGCAAATAGCAAAATCCGAAAATCTAACAATTGGAACATATACTTTCAAAGGTGGAAGGGAGTTCATATATTTAGGCGCACAAATCAACCATAATAATGCATTAAGTGAAGAAATAACAAATGAGCATATCTGGCAAATAAATCATATTTTGGATTAAATAAAGTCTTAACCATATAATCATACAAAGATCGAAAATATTGATACACAGAACTCCCGTCAGTAACTACAACTACCCGTAGTAAGCCCGTCCTCACCTCAAAAACATCAACAATGACAAAAAGTGATGACGAACGTTTAGGCGTTTTGCACATAAAAAATGGATTCTGGTGTAGACTCTATAATTTTAACCTTTATACCTTTTTAGTGCAGCTAGTATTGGTAGGTCTATCAAAATAAACAGGCTGCGGTTGCTAAGCTACTTAGAGAGAATAACCAAGATATTATCGTCAAAACACATTTATAACCAAAGAACGGATGAAGTGAGAAGTAGAGGCAGACCCAGAGAACGATTTAAGAACCAGGTAAAGAAAGACATAATATTGTTAAGAGTACCAAAAGAAAGAAATGGAAGGATCCTGGAGTAGGACAAGATCCACTATGGATTGTAAAGCCAATGATGATGATGATGATAATTTTATTTATACAAAAGTTTTTGTATGTAAAATTTAAAAAAGAAATACAAAGAACTTAAACTTATTTTTAAAACTGTTCCTTCGATTTGAGAACAAAATTAATTCCAGATTTTTATCTAACAAGTTTAGAAACGTAAGAAAAACTTAAATTCAGATTTTCGATCGAGGGCCATGGTCACGGTAAGATCAGTTTATGGTATTTATTTTATACTTCTGCAATACTTTCACGAAATAAATTTCGCATCTGGTGTTCCAAAGGGCATTAATAGCGTCCGACAGTGGAGTTACCTCACGAAATCTATTCGCAATTTACATAGAGAATCACTTCCTCTAAGACCTCAGGTAATTTCCAGTAATATCCCGTTTTGGGCGTTTCCCATTACACATAAATTTCCCGATGTCCCGTTCATGTTAATTGGAAAGATGGAGTGTTAATGGGAAGTCACTAGTAGAATTAGAAATTGCTAGTTTTGTTTGTGTTCAATTAAATGCTCTATTTTGTACACTCGCATGAAATATTTTGCATTCAGCAGCTGATATTTGTTTTTTAACAGACGAAAACAGTGTGGTTTATTTTTTGTATCTGGAGAGTTCTCAAAAATATTTTCAGTACATTTTTTTATCGCTCATGCAATTATTTTATATAAAGAGTCTTCGATTAGGGACTTTTAAACTTTAACAGTTGGTAGCGGCCATCTTTTTAAAGCGAAATCTGGTAAATTGGTCTACGGTCACAATAATCGTCTTACAGAAAACATTCTTCGTAGTATGGTGGATAAGTTTAAGTCCACTGGTTCAGTAATCAGATAACTCCCCTACGTCAACGAAAAGCAAGATCTGTATCAGTAGTAATATCTGCATCTTCATAGTTCATCTGCATCTTTTATGGTACTGATCTGTTGGTTTTTCCTTATTATATTTATTCCTGTGTATGTGAAAGCTGTCGTATTTCCTCCATGTACTTGTTCCTTAACCCAGGCATTTTGTGCTTCTCCTATTTTGTTTTTATTTCTTTATTGTTGCATACTTATTCTTATTTTGATTTTTATATTTTCTTCTGATCTTGATTAGAGTCAATATTTCGTCTGTCATCCAATTCATTGTCACTGTTTTCTTTTTTTTTTTAATTTTCTCTGGCTGCGGATAAAACGGCTTGTTGAATTTTGTCCCAAGGTTCGTCTATATTATCGTTAGTTACGTTGATTTGTGGTTTTTTTTTTAGAAAAATGAATTGAATTTTTAATTTTTTTATTTATGATTGATATCCGGTTTTGTAGATTGTTGTACTAAATATTTATTAAAGCGTTTTTTAGCAGTATTGCAATATAATATTTTGTAAATATTCTGTTAAATTTTCATATAAATGTAAAATACACTCTGGTGTGGTGAAAAAGGCATGACATGGTCTCGGAGAACTTCTTGCACGTATACTTGGGCATTCACACTGCCTCTACCGAACACAACAAGATCAGTACGCGCTTCGTAAGAAATACCTCCCCAAATCATTATTGACCCTTCTCTGCCACTGTTTTGGTTATAGCGCATGCAGCAAACCTTTCATTTTGACGCCTATAGAGATGTTGGCGTCTATCTGGACCTTTTAAGGCTATTCTGCTCACATCTGAGAACAGTATATTCAGTATATTATAAAGCCCTCAAGTATATTTCTCACAGTCTTCTTCTAATCGTTTGTCTATTCAAACTAACGTTTCTTACCTCAAGTAGAGACCTACGAGCTTCAGGAGCGGTGCAAAAGCGATTTCTCAATTCTTTAGTGACAATGAAGCGGTCATCTCGAACTGAAGTGCATCGTTTTCGGCCTTGACCTGGCCTGCGGTTGTACGATCCTGTCTCCCGAAATCGTCTGATGGCATCTTGTACCGTAGTTCTGGGTACATCGAGTATACCAGCGATGTGACGTTGACTGTAACCAGCATCAACTAAAGCAGCCTTGGCAGCATCAGTTGGAACGAGTGGCATTTTTAAAATCACAAACAATAAATAAGCACTAAAATTTCAACTCAAACAATATTCGCTCACAATGATATAAAATTACAATTTTAATTGTTAATTTTAATTACAAATTTAATTTTAATTACAAATTGTTCAAGAATTGTTATTAACACGGAAACAGATTTGCAACAATGTCGTACAACGACTATGTATATGTCAAAAATTCTTCGATGACACAAATTTAAGAAACAAACTGTCACAAGTAATGTAAACAAAACAATAATAAAGGTGGTAGGGTTAATTTTGCTGGTGAGTTAAATCGTCTGTGTTGATGAAAAACATGGCTAGTTGTTAAACTACCTAACTTTTGTATTATCCAACACAAGCTAATGAATAAAAAAAAACAAAATGTTGAGAAAACATGAGGCTATAGTTAGGTTTTAATTTGAATACTTTATAAATGCTAGAATATTCTACAGAGTGATGCAAACTTTAAGAAAAAACACAGTTTAATTCGTACACCCAGTATACAATGAAAATTTACCTGTTTGGTAACCATACTATTATAACAATATTGTCAAGGAATAAGGCTATAACATAATAAAAAATACATCAAAAATTACCCATTTTTAAGATGGCCGGTTAATTTTAACCCAGAGTGTAGATTGATTGATTAAGCTTTTATTGTCTTGGATTACAAGTCCTGTTGACCAAATTGTAAAAGAATAAATCTGGAAAAATTACATTTATTTTCAAAATTAAACATTGTTTTTACTGTTACGTGTTTCTCGTGTATATAATACTATATTTAACAATTTTTTAATCTTTTGGATCACAGGTAACGTTACATCAATACCAGAAGCTGCCAATCACAAAACTCCATTTAATTATTTTTCAATTTGGCTAATACACGTACGTTGTATACCCCGGTCGTCTCCTGTCACTCCATGCGGTGATTTGTTCGCCTTTATTTTTAGTCGATATTCCAGTGATGGCTGCGAATCCATTATCGTCTTTAAACTGGAACTTGTGGCCGAATTTTGCTAATGCTTCCACGATGTCTTTGCCCTAGAAAAAAAAAACGTATAAATGGTGATATATTTCCATAACCGTAGACATCTTAAAATAATAAGTACCCAATACAAGGTTTTCTATCTTTCAATAATATAGTTGAATGACAAGAAGAACATGAGAGGAGAACACACAGCTTTAGCAGAAGCAAAAATAAACAAAGAGAAAAATGAAGAAGATAAAGAGAAAGATACAAATGCAGTTTTAATTAGAAGGATGAAAACAATTATGGGGAAAAATAAAGAAATGATGAACGAAATAAAGCAAGTGAGGAAGGAACAAGCCGAAAACAAAACGCAATTGTAATGGAAAGGAGGCAAGGGAATCAGAACTCGAAAAAAGAACTAAAGCAACTACAGGAAAGAATCGAACACAGAGAGAAATGCAGTAAGAAGAATAACATGATAATATCAAGATTTAAAATGGACACAAACGATGATAGAAACATAAGAGAAGGAATGGAAAATTTTATAGCTAGAGAACTATAAGTAAAAGTGAAATTAAGAAATGCCACAACGGTTAAATTAAAAGAGATATTGAAAAACAAGAATAAGTTAAAAAACACAACGACAACGAAAAATGGCAACAATAGGATACAAAAATTTAAGAGCAGACGGTAGAGAATGGTGATGAGATGAAGGGAACAAACAGGTGTCGGAATAAAAGAACGAGAAACTGCCCAATGGGCAGTAAGCAATTAGTAAAAGTAAAAAACTAATAACTAGTAAGCAACAGGAAAAATGGTAACGTCATAGCTACGATAAGGACGATGATTTTGACGGAAGGAAAAGAAAATAGCAAGAAAAGAAACAACCAAATTGAAATAGATTAAAAGTGGGAATATGGAACGTAAGATGGACTTACGAGGAAGGAGCATTCAACAATTTAAATGAAATACGTATACAATCAATATAATGGCCTTAAGAAACCAAGCAGCTGTGTAGTGAGATAGTGAAAGTTGGAAAAAGTACTCTTTTTAAAAGAGGCGGGCCAAATAGGTAACTGGGGATAGTTTTATGGTATCAAAGAAAATACGCGGCTTAGTAATATGTTCAAGCAATATCATAAAGACTGTGTTATTTAAGATTGCGCAGAAAATATGGGAAAATTATCATAATTATCGCACATGATCCTACAAAAGGAAAAGACATGGAAATAAAAATAAATTTTATGTACAACTCGGAGAACTAATTGGAGGAGTACCAAAATATGACATAAAAATAATCGTGGGAGATATGAATGCGAAAGTAGGAAGAGAAGGTGGTAAAAGCCTGCATAAGGAAAATAATGACAATGGAAAAAACTTTTCAATGGAACATAACCTTAAGATAGCGAGTACAAAATTTGATCATAAAGACGTACATAAAATAACCTGGATCTCTCCTGATGGGAAAACGAAAAACCAAATAGACCCATGTTCTAGTTAAAAGAAAACACAATAGATTAGTGACTGATTGTAGAAGCTACAGGGGAGCAGAGAGTATAAGAGAGCATAAGTGACCATCTATTGACAATAGTCACACTTAAGCAAAAAATTCCCAAACAACCAAGAAAAGGAAAACACCAGAAAAAATACCAAATAGAGCAGCTCCAAGATAAAGAGGTAGCAAAAAGAATATAGGAATAAATAAACAACAGAATGGGAACAATCACGACGCAAAACCTAGAAGAGGAAAGGAAATTAATACAAACAGTCATGATACAAGCGGCAGAACTTAGCATTGGGAAAGCAAAAAAAGAAAAGAGAGAATACTGGTTTAATGAAGACTTAAAAAATCGTAGCGCATAATAGCAACGCAAAAATGGAAAATATTAGAAGTAATGCAGTAAAGAAAAAAGTAAATTATAAAACCAAAAGATCTAGATGCTAAACGATTATGCAGACAAAAGAATAGACAATTACTGGAAAAACAACTAGAAATAATACAAGACAACTATGTTCAAAAAGAAGTTAAAAATTTTTAACAAGGAATAAAAAAGAACACAAGTGACGCAAAATAAAACTAGAATGGTTTTCATAAATAAAGGTGGTATGTTACTAGGAGAAAAGACAAAAAAATTCAACAGATGAGCAGAGTATTTCAATGGATTATTAAACGATGAAGGCCAAACAGGACCAGAAATACAACAACGAGCACAAGAAACAACACAACAACAAAAACAAGAACCGACAGAGAAGGATGTAATAGAAGTAATAAGAGACCTAAAAATAAAAGTGCAGGAAAAAGCGGAGTGCCAGCAGAAATAATAAAAGTAGGAGGAGGTATACAGCACCAATAGATAGCTCAACATCTTGTAAAAATATGGGAAACGAAAAAATGCCAGAGCAATGGAACATAGCATCCATCTGCCTAATTCACAAGAAAGGTGATAAAACTATTTGTGAAAATGACAGAAGAAATATTAGAAGTATTATAAAAAATATTCGTAATAATTATAAAAAGTAGAATAAAAACCTACGCAGCAGAAATAATAGGAGGACACCAGGCTGGTTTTAGACAGGAAAGAACAACAATCGATCTTTTAACAACAAGTTTTTATACTAAAGGTATTACAAAACAACAGTTATAAACAAAATCTAGGTTTGCATATGCTCTTTATGGATTTTAAACAGGCCTATGGCTCCATCTCACGAAACGGGCCATACGAAGCAATGAGATCACTAAGAATACGAAAGAAATTGGTACGATTTGAAAATGACGATAACAAATACAGTCAATAAAATTATGATAGAAGGAAGTCTTTTAAATCCGTTTAACGTCAAAAGACGTTTAAAATGGTGAGACCCTCTGAAAGACTTATTTAACTAAGTCCTAGAAAAAACAATTCGAGGAGCCAAGATCCAGACAAGCGGCACTATTCTTAATAAAAGACACCAGTGCATAGGTTTCGCAGATGACTTAGTATTTCTGACACGTTC
Source organism: Diabrotica undecimpunctata (assembly GCF_040954645.1). Lineage (NCBI taxonomy): Eukaryota > Metazoa > Arthropoda > Insecta > Coleoptera > Chrysomelidae > Diabrotica > Diabrotica undecimpunctata. Next base: position 143,221,647 of record NC_092809.1, read on the forward strand.
AAGAATATAACTTAAAAATTGTTTACAAACTTTGAAGAAGAAGATATTATAAGAAGATAATAAGAAAATATTGCATATGAAAATGAGAGGGGAAAATATTGAAGAAAATAAATGGATCATTCTAAAAACGAATGAGAGAAAGTATAGATTTGGGAAGGTAACAGAATTTTAGTACTTTGGAGTAACAGTTACAAATAAAGGTGGCGAAGAAAGAGAAATAGATAAACGGTTTTTGAAAGGTAGTAAAGCAGTAGGATCATTAAATGTACTATTAAAGGCAAAAAACGAGTCCAGGGCAGCCAAGATTCGAACTTATGAATCAACAGTGAGACCATCAATGAATCAGAAAAAAGAAAAAGTTAGAGAGAACGAGAGGAAAACGTTGATAGAAGTTTTTGGTAGTATAAAGGAGGCAAACGGGAAATAGCGCAGAAGAACAAACCAGGAGCTATATGGAGATTTATAAAAGAACCAAAATAACACAGAAAATCGGGACACAGAGAGTTAGATGGTTGGGACATGTTATACGAATGCCAAAAAAACGTCCTAAGAGTTTTGCAAGAAGGAGAACAAGGGAAGAAAAGAAGATAGAGACCACGGTAAGTGGTTTGTTACCGTCCGGACTGACATAGAAGAAATAGGAACAAGAAACTAAAAAACACAAGTGAAAGACCGTAAAAAGTGGAAAAATATATATATAGGAAACCAGAAGAAGGTGGAAGGCCTTGTTCTGTTTTGCACCATGGTGGAAGGAGTCACCAGACTAGAAATGCAGGGATCTCTGACAGTACTGCCAAAATTGATCGCATGGCTCCTGCAAAGCCTTTCCAAAGTTAATTTGCTTCGTTTTTAACTTGGCTGGACCGTACTGATGACGACCAAATAGTTAGAAATACGTAAATACGTAGTTAGTCCTTCCACCTTCAACTATTTTCTTTTCTATTGAGTTGTGAGTTTTGCAAATGATTTTTAGGTTATCTATATTATTCTAATCTTGCATTATTTAACATCCTTTTTTTGTTTTGTAATATATATACATATATATATGTATATATATATATATATATATATATATATATATATATATATATATATATATATTAACACAGTTAATGAAAAAGAAACTGCCTTACCTCGGTTTCATATTCGGGATCATACACAATTTCCATAGGAAACAGTTGATGATGCATACGTTTTTCGTAAATAGCCGATTTTAGATCCATACCAAACCATAAATGTCGAAGAATAACCTAAAACAGAAATTATATAAAATATTTTGTAACGAAAATCATTTATAAAAATTTCTTTAGATCGTCTATGATTATTTGGTCTTTAAAATCCTCAGAAATACTATAATTGTATATAAAAAATGTTAAGATATGATTATAAATATTTTGAGACATTTATAAATACTTTAAGTAACATTCGAAATCTGAAGAAATTCTCAATTATTCTTTTGAAAAATGCTAACAGTTATGGTAATTCGAGTACTGACGGCGCAGAAGGTGAGATTTCGCAATGGTTTTACAGCGTCACCGCTAATGTTAAAAGGGAAGGGAAGCTGCGCTCTGATTTCATATCAAGCAAGCCGCCGCACCGTTTGTTCATCGGATAAATATCCACTTAAATATCAATTTATTTGTGATCAGGATGGTACAAAAATATTTTTCCAACTTCCTTCTTTGTGCTATTGGACTTTAAATTTAATATTAATTTAAGTTACAATACCGTGTCAGATAAGTTTTCATAAATGTGCTTAATAAAGGTGCGCCATCTCACCTCTGACAACGAGGATACATGGTTCACTTTTTTATGTTAAGGTGAGATGGTTCATTAATAATTTCTTTTCAGAGAAATTTCACTGGAAATTGTTCCAGACTAGTTGAACCGAACAACAGTTATCCGAAGCCATTCATGCTTTTAATGAAAATATTATATGAGTTAATAAGGCTGCTCGAAACTTTAAGGTACCGAAAACCACTATACGAAGAAGAAAATTAAGATTTAATGTGAAGAAAGGTCCTCTTGGACTTTCCCCACGTTAGGCGAAACTGCTGAAGAAAAAGTGTTCAAACATATCCTAAAACTTCAAAAAAACGGATTTTCTGTATGGCTTTTCAATTGGCCGAATAGCTGGTCATTAAACATCATTTTGATAAGGAATTGAGATTAGCTGGTTTTCCATGGTAGCAGTTATATTTACAGAGAAATTTAAGTCTGACAGTAAATAAAGCAGAAGTAGTATCCATTAATCGATCCTTGGGTATGAACAAAAAAGATATTGACACTTACGTTTAGCTGCTAGAAAATACTCTGACCGAGAACAATCTTATAAATAAACCTGGACATATCTATAATATGGATGAGACAGGTTTACAACTAAATAATAGATAAACCATTACCGTTATAGTCTGTTAAACGCGGAAGGCGTTTTTCTTCCCCCAACCTGCGTAATGAAAGGGTAAAATAAAAAAGCAAGAGTTCGAGGATGGGATGTCTTTGGGATCCTTGGTCTACATGTCGAAAAGATCGGCCTATGTCAACAGTGACATATTTTTTCAGTGGCTCAAAGATCAGTTCGTTCCCAGAAAGCCGACTTGAGTAGTTTTGTTACTGCTTCATGGTTATGTTTAACGTTGCAGTAACGTTCAGATGCTAGAATACTGTGTTATACACAAAATCATACTGCTTTGCTTACGAAGTCATACGACACAATTTTTACAACCGCTAGATATATGTATTTTCAGATCGTTAAAATTAAACTACCACTCAGTTTTCAATTTATACATTAAAAATAATCCAGGACGAAAGTTCACTAGACTATAATTTGGAAAGTTACTTGCTGAAGGATGAAATGAGTCTTTAACTGTAAATAACAGAACTTCAGCATTCAAGTCTACGGGAATTGTCCCATTTAATTCTTCTGCTATCCCAGATAACGCCTGTTTGACTGAAAATAGTATCGTACTTGAGGCTCCTGGTGCGGGAAAATATAAACAAATTCCAGACGGTAGTTCTTAAAGTTTTAGTAAAGATTTATCTGATGATGATCAACAATCAAAGTTGGCAGACTAAAGATGATGTTGTACCAGAAAAACAAAATACATCGGTTGCAAAATTAAATGCAAATGCTCCCGTAAAAAAATAGTTCTGGAAAAATGCTAGATATACTCTCAGAGATTTCTAGGTGACAAGGTGACAAGTGACAAAAAAAGGAGCAAACAGCTTGCTAAAATTTTAACTGCAGAGACAAAAATTGGCAAAAAAAAAGAATTTAGAAAATAGAGAAAGAAATTAAGACCACTAAATTAAAAAGAGTTTTGAAGAACCCCAAAGTGACCAAAAAAAAACTAAGAATGCTGTCAAAAGCTACTCATCCTCAGACAAAAATCTAGAGGCACCGACATTGGATGCCTCTTCAGATGATATGGACGACGATGACCAGACTTGCACCGGATGTGGCGAAATATATTCTCAAACCATAAAATCCGACGACTGGGTTAATTACTTACATTGATCTAAATAGTTTCACGATTCGTGTTCCAAGTTTAGGCTCCGAATTTAGTTTTAGAAGTTTTATTTTTTTATGCATTTTATTACTTAACACATCAATACAAAGATTTGTTAAAAAAATTAACAGTGATTCTAATTTAATAAGTTCTAAACATTTAGAACTTATGTCCAGAACCAGAGGTCCTTATGAATTTTTAAAAATCGTTAAAAAAACTTATGAAGAGTTCGAAATAATTATAAGTTCTTAGATATCCTAAGAAATCTTTCAAGAACCCTTTCGAATTCTTATTTATTCTCTGAAAACCACCCTTGCAGGTTCTTTCTAATACTTATAAATCATTAGGAATGTTCATAAATTCTTAAATATACTTTAAATATTGGGAAATTGGTAGGAAAGCTTAAAACCCTTAAATATTTCCCAAACATCATATGCCTATAAATACTTAGGTGCTTAGAAGCATTTAATAAATGATTAATATCAATATTTAGAATATTTAGAAATAAATATTGTTCTAAAGCCATTTTCTTGAGGAATCTTATGCAATTTGCTATTTTTATTGGAAATAAGCCACAATTTAAATTTAAAAAAAGTTTCTTTTTGACGTTTCGATTTCCAGTTCGGAAATCGATTTAAAAATGCAAAACACTGATGTTTTGTATTTTATAATTGCTTATAAATATAGAATCTAAGAACATAATAGACAAGAAATTTTCTACGTTACTATTTTTTTTTTAATTTTGACCAATTTAAACAGTGGAAAAATATAAATTTAAATAAAAGAATATATGATGCAATTTTTGCTTAAATGTGAATTGACTAAGGAAATGATTTTACCAGGAAGACTCTTACTTTATCTCTCAGATCTAGATCCAATAAAAAATTGGATAATTTTTGAATCAAAATATGTCAGCTTCAGATAAAATGATATATAGTTACAGATATATATGTGAGTTTTTTGTTTAAAAAAAAATATGTGGAATTTTTACCTACCAAAGAAACTGCAGTTGCTATTTTCGGCCCTCCTGCGCCACCTATAACCATCACCACGTTCTTGTTTTTATCTAGAACTATCGACGGGCACATCGATGAAACCGACCGTTTGCCAGGCTCAATAAAATTTGCGGGTGAGGATTCAAAACCATTTCCATTTGTTACATTTGGGGACGAAAAATCACGCATTTCATTGTTAAGTATGATGCCAGTGCTTTCAGAGGCGACACCTGACCCAAATCTATAAAAAAATCAATTTTAAGTGTTACTTTAAGAACACAGGACAAAATAAATCCTCAAAAATATATATAGAAATCCTTAGAAACCTTTAGAAATCTTTAGAAATCTTTAGAAATCTTTAAATCCTTGAAAATTTTTAGAAATCTATAAAAAAATCTTAAGAAATCTTTAAAAATATTTAGAAAACTTTAGAAAACTTTAGAAATCTTTAAAAATCTTTAAAAATCTTTAGAAATTTTTAGAAATTTTTAGAAATATATCATCATCATCATCATCATCTTGGTGCTACAGCCCTTAGAGGGCCTCGACCTTCTCAAGCTTTCTACGCCATTCTATTCTGTCCCTCGCTTGCATTTTCCAGTTGCCGACTCCGATCTTCTCGGCATCTTGTGTTACCCCGTCCATCCACCTCAGCTTTGGTCTACCCCGTCTTCTCATTCCCACGGGTTGCGCTGTTAGAATCTTTTTTATCATGTTGTAGATATTCTGCAGTTAAAAGTTATATCTACGCCTCCATATTCCGTTCTCACAGACCGCTCCGAATATCTTGCGTAGCACCTTTCTTTCAAAAATGGATAGAGCGCATTCATCTGTTTTCGTTAGCGTCCATGCCTCTGATCCATATGTGAGAACGGGGACTATCAGTGTTCTATACAGCCTTATACGAGTTTTTTGAGACAGACGTTTGTTAGCTAAGTACTTTGATAGACCATGATAACACCTGTTTGCAATTAGTATTCGCCTTTTTATTTCCTCAGATGTGTTATTATTGGGGTTAACCGATGTCCCTAGATATATATAGAAATATATAGAAATCTTTAAAATTCTTTATAAATTTTTAGAAATCTTTACAAATCTGTAGAAATCTGCAGAAATCTGTAGAAATCTTTAGAAATACTTATGAGTTTTTATAAATCCTTATTGTAGTGTCTTATTTAATGTGTTTATTAAAATTTAATAGAATATGGAAAAAGATTAACACAAAAACTATTAATATAGATTTGTCTCTATTTAAGAAAATTCCGGTAAATATACAACGGAGGCATTTAAACTTACAAAAGATTTATTGTACTTGTCACAGACACAGCATCCCCTTCTGGTGAGAGCACTGATATATGAGCAGTTCCATGATCCTCTGGCCACGTGGAATTCACATAATAATGTTTAGGATCATCATACGTTTTGTTGTCAGATATTAATCTTCGAATTCGCTCTGCGTATTGTTTTGATGTAAAGCTTTCTATTAACTGAAACAAATAACCAACATTACTTTATATTTTTTTGACAAAGATAAAAATTATTGATTAAATAGGAAAATATATTAATTCTCCTGAAACATCTCAGTTATATAATTTTCGGAATCAAAATTGTTCTTGCTATTCATACCTTCATTTATAAAAAAATAGTCAAATAGGATTAAAGATAAAAAGGAAATTCTAATTTGACTTACTTTGGTTTTTAAACAAAGGTGGCAAACGTGAACTTTGAGACTAAAATAGATAGATGACAATGGCACCACTTGATTTTTTTAACAGTGGACTGCAGGACCCCATGGTAATGTCCCAGAAATAATCACAATTTTTTCTCTTATTCAAAGACAGGTTTTATGTTACTGGCTTTCACAAAAAAATCCATCCAAGAAGCACTCCAGAATGAATATGAGAGTAATTTTTTTTAATCTGACTTAACTATCGAGAAACTAGGCATTTATCCTAAGATATCCTAAGAGAAATACACTATATTAAATTTTTTCAAATTCGTTTTATTAGGTTGGTTATTGCTCAATCGACTAACCAACCTAATAAAACGAATTTGGAAAGTTGAGAAATTACCACAAAGCTAGAAAATGCATTTATATATTTAATCCACAAAAAGAGAGATAAAAGCCAATGCCAAAATTACAGAGACATTGTTTTATTGGATGTATCATATGAGATATTGGCTTCATTTATAAGAAACCGACTAAAAAAATATGAATCTGAAATAATAGGTAAATATCAGGGAGGATTTAGATGAGGAAGGTGTACAATTGATCAGATTTTTAACGATGAAACAAATATTGCACAACAGTGTTCTGTTAAAAAAATCTACCTTGGAAAGAAGGTTATCACAGACTTTCACGGTAAGAAAGGGATTAAGACAAGGAGATCCATTGTACACAACTTTATTTAACCTGATTCCAGAAGCTATCCTACGACAAATTAGGTAGAGACAAATGGTATAATACACTACAAAAGACAGCAAATTATCGCGTTTGCAGACGATATTGCATTAATAACGAGATCAACATATAACTCATGCGAATATTAAAAAAAATGGAACCAATATTGAAAAAGTTTGGACTATGTATAAACGAAAATAAAACAGAATACTTTGAAATGAAAGCAAAGAAAATAGAGCCCGAAGATAACCTAAGAATAAGTAGCGGAAGTAGAGAATATTGTTTTGAAAAAGTGGATCAAGTCAAATACCTTGGAGTAACGTTTACAAATAGAGCTGAAGAAGATACTAAAATAGAGAAAAGAATTACTAAAGGAAGTAAAGCAGTAGGAGCACTAAACAGAATGATCAAATCCAAGTTAATATCAAGCAAAACGAAAATCAGGATTTACAAAGAAAAATATACAGAAATTGGAACGATAGGAAAGCAAGATAATACGCAAGATACATGAAAGAATAAAGGACAATGACGGCGTATGGAGAAGAAAAACAAATCAGGATATAACTGAGCTCTACAACCAACCAAGCCTCATACAAAAAGTAAAAGCACAAAGAACACATTGGATGGGACATTTTTACATGATGTCCACAAACAGGCATGAAAAAAGTATTAACCTGAGGAGCAGGTGGTAAGCGTAGACGAGGAAGACAAAAAAAGAAGTGGATAGAAAGTTAAAACCGATGTAAGAAAACTAAGAATACCGAACTGGGACGAAAAACAGAGATGAGTGGAAAAAATACTAAAGAAAATAAAAAGGTATGAAGAGCTGAATATATTAGTCCAGTCGCGATAACATTTGACAATATACGAGTGTAAATTTAACATCGTAACTAAATTCAGCTATTGCGTGAGCCGCCATCTTGATTTTAAAGGAGAACCGTTTTGCTAATACCTCCGCCATTTTCTACTTTTCGACAAAAATGGTAAGAACTGACATTATTGCAAATGCGATTTCCCACAATTTCTTTTTTACATTTTTTTTCGTGTGGTCGATATTTTCTGAGTTAAGGAAAAAAGAGTGGAAGGTGGTGGAAGCATAATAATTATCGAATTATCTCGTTTATTATTAAGTTTACGACATGAATGTCATCATTAGAATCTAGACGAATTAATGCCTCCCTAATATTCCTGTACAAGCTACTATACAATCTCATTGACTGCCCTGATATTCTTCGACAAATAAGTTTTAACGTTCCATCTTATCCAGTGAGAAATTCGATTACGTTCAGAAATACACAAGCTAGAACTAATCTTATGTTAAATTCTCTTCTATTTCTCATGTGCAACTATTATAATTCCGTAAGTGCTTACTGCGATATATTTCACTGCAGTTTAAAGCAGCTTACTAGGATGGCTGAGATCTACCTACATGATTGAGTAGTTTCTTTATGTTAAGGTAAGATACTCGAAAAATGTGTTCTTTAGTTAGTACCTATGAATTATTAATATTTCATTTAACTTTAGTATTGTATTTTGTCCTATAAATGGATTCTGTTGGACAATAAACGCTATCCAGATTTAGCCATACGGCTCACACTCCCTCTAAGGGGAAAATTCACTCATCCCAGATACCTACGGTATCAAAAGGATTGAGCTCTGGTGGGACTCTTTCCATGTTATCGAGTCCTAGGTGACTTGGTATGTCGGTGTATCTCCCAGAAATTTTCGTACGCATCTGGACGTCGAAAGTAACACAGCTTTCTGCATAATCTTATATAGATGTTCATTTAGACCCAGCTTTTTTATGTCTTCTAGGAGGCTCTTCGGGATGACTCCAGTGGTAGAAAGAATAATAGGTATCGTCTGGGTACTTTCCATCCTCCATTGTCTCCTGATTTGTATTTCTAGATCTCTGTACTTGGCGATCTTTTCGTTGTATTTAACACGTAAATTATTGGTGTTGGGTATCGCCACATCAATAAGTGTTGTTTGCCTAGTAATTTTATTAACTAGTATGAGATCGGGTCTATTATGGGCCACTGGTTGGTCTGTAAGCACAGTGCGGTCCCAGTATAGCTTGTAGTTGTCATTTTCAAGCATTCTATCAGGGACGTATTGATAATAAGGAAGATGGTCGGTTTGGAGAAGTCCCAGTTTGTCAGCTAGTTCTTGGTGGATAATCTTTCCTACTGAGTCATGACGTTCTTTATAATCACTACCGACAAATGCCTGGCAGCCACCGGTAAGATGTTGGATAGTTTCTTGGGCTTGGCATCCATATCGGCATTTGTCATTTTGGACTTGAGGATCTTTAACAATATATTTCAGGTAATTTTTAGTTGGAATAACCTGATCCTGAATGGCAAGTAGGAAACCCTCAGTCTCGGGAAACATCTTTCCTGATGTCAACCAATAGTTCGACGCTGTATTGTCGACATATTCTTGGCTGATCTCATTAAGATGTCGCCCATGCAGAGGTTTACTCATCCAGGCGCGCATTTTGTCTTGCTTAGTCAGGTGGTTTATGCGCATTTCTTGTTCCCTCAGTTTAAGCGGCGTCGTATCATCTACTGCGCAAATTGCTCGATGTAAAGTAGATGTCTCAGCCTGTACCTGAAAATAAGTTCTTAATAAACGCTATTATTATTATTATTATTATTATCATCATCATAAACAGCTATTTTATCCATCGTCGAATGTAAGCCTTCGTTAGGTGTGTCCAATTATGTCTGTTTATTATTTTTTGCATCGATTCGTGACCAGCCATTTGCTTGATGTCATCAATCCATCTGGTTTGAGGTCTGCTAATGGCGTACGTGTACCTAAACAACAATGAAGAGAATTAGATATATTTTATACAATTTTGATCTCTTTAATTGTTTTGCTAAAATCAATATTTAAAGTCGTAGGTTCGTTTCTATTTATTGCTTGCCGCTGATGATGTCACTGTCTAGCGTTCATTAGGCTTAAGACCTTAAATATTCATTTCAGCAAAAAAATGAAAGAAATCAAAATTGTATAAAATTTAATTTTCTTAATTTTTGTTTAAATACATTAATAATGGCGTAAAGTTAATATTAAACCAGATAATTCGAAAATTATGCTTCCTTCCTCCTCTTCCACTATTTTCCCCCGTAACTCGGAAAATATCGACCGCACGAAACATTTTTTTAAAAAAGTAGTCCTTATCATTTTTGTCGAAAAGTTGAAAATGGCGGAGATATTGAGCAAATATCTGAGGTTAGAATAATAAAATTTGAGACAGCTAGCCATATAAAGTTAGGCCTTTTTTGGTGTAACCCGACTGGACTATATGTATTATATATTAACTGTTAACGGTAGAAAGTTTTTCAAATTCCACCCTGTATACTATTATATTGCGATGTGTGTAAAATTACTCACATAAAATATTATAATAGAAAGAAACCACACAATTATATTTTTAGTATTTACCATAATAGCTTATTTCTGTTAAATTTTTATCGGTGCATGCTATGATTGCTTTTGTATAAACAAAAAAACTTGAAAATTTATTAACCTTTCCAAATTCGCCACATGTTAACTCGTGTACATACAAATTGGTATGACAATTGATTTAATTATAGATTAATTTTAAAATTAATTTCCATAAAATTATACATACACTCCAGTCGTCAGAAAATTGACCTCTAAAAATCATACGAACAAGCTGAATTTTGCTCAGAATGTAAATCTGGGACCTCCAAAAAGTTTGCCACTCCTACTCATGGACTTCCCTCCAAACCCCCTCGTATGGGGAAACGGAAAACACAGATTTAACAAGAATCTGTACGCTGTAGAAAAAATTAAGAAATGTAGCTGAGATAATTTTAAACAGAAATGTTGAATAAAAAAAAATATCACTTTTTTTGTAGAATGAACCAAATGAATGAACGACCGGCGATTTTAAAGAAACATGTTAAACATGCAGTATGTACTAGAAACAAATCAAGAGGACTACGAAAATTTGGATTAATGTCATATTTGGACGCAGCCACAAAACCTTTCGAAATTATTTCCATAGACACGATCGGAGGTTTTGGAGGTTCTCGATCGATATGCACCATTAAACATTGAAAACGCAAACTGCATATAATTTTGTTAAACTTGTGAAAGGGATCTGTGTAACAGATCAATACCCAGGAATAAATTCAAAAAAATTTATGAACTTTTTACATGAAAAATGTATACCAATAATCTTCACTATTACAAATACACAATTTTTTATCAGCTTGAATGAAAGATTAAATTAGACCCTAATCAATAAAATCAAATAAAAAATTAACGAAAAGACCAAACAACTGCCTGAACAACAATAGCACAAGAATGTGTGTGCAAATACAATGAAACAGAACATACTGTCACTGGTTTTACACCAGCATACTTAATGTATGAGTTGTTTTAAATAAAGGTTATTAATTATTAACAAATTAAGGTCAAAAAACGGTAAAAATTTGAGAATAAAATCTTATACGTCATATAAAAACCATTGCAAAGGCGTTTCTTAAATATTTATATCCTTATTTGTTGATTAGAAAGTTGCAAAATCAGTAAGAAATTTTGGTTTTTTATAATTGTTAATAACTTTTTTGAAAAATGAATAAGTACCTTTCTATTACATGGAATGATGGGACTTGTGGTGCTCAAATAATGATTAAAATTTCAAAGCGATCGGTCAAAGTTATTTTATGTGTTTGTCCCAAATTAAATTTTTTTGCACCAATTAAATTTAAAAATTACTGAAGGTACAGTAATTCTACGGATAGCTCAAAAAAAGAAGATTTATTCTATCAGGATTAATAAAAAAAAATGAGAAAAATAATTTTGAATATTGCAAAATCATTTTGAAACATGCCAATTTTTTGCTTATAAACAATAAGTAAACTTTTTAATCATTAAAAAAAAATCCACAAGGAAAGTAATTCCTACAGCTGGCTGTATACCACGTATCACAAAAAGAGGTTAATCTTTGTATATGGGTATATTTTATAAAAGCCCTTAAAAGGGCTACATTAAAAACACGAACGTTTTCGGAACAACAGTTCCATCATCAGGTTAAAATACCTAAAATAAGTATAAACCATTTAATTAAAGCAAACGTGGTTTAAAATTTTGACTAAGGTTAAAAAAGCAAAATGGTTATACTTACAGGTTACCATGCCTGAGCCACCAAAATATTTGGGTAAAAACCCTTTAAAATATATTATGTTACCAAAGATTGTACATGATGTTGATAATATTATTTGATGTTTAATATTTTAATTAAATTTTACTTCAGGTAACATACACCCATGCTTTAAGTGAGTTCCAGTGTCCGGAGAGTAAACCTCTTCAAACGGACTTCAGCTGGTAACTGATTGACAAGATACCCATGAACGGTGTCAAAAACAAAATGTCAATGTACCATGAAACAATATTAGTTAAACATAGCATTACTACAGCCAAAAGATTCAAAACTTTTTTTTTAATCATTGCCTGCAGGATCATTATTTTTTCATATTTGGAAAGTTTGCATTTTTTCACAAATTTAAAAAAGAAAAAGTTGTACTACGACAATTTGGGGCGAAGTTAGACCCTTTTTTTAATATTTAACAGCTGCTTTGTTTATAACAATTAAGAGATCTAAGTAGCGTCATTTGAAAAAACATACTTTAAAGTTTTAATGTGTCAAATTCGAAAAAGATTGCATTTCAACGAAATCGTCTACAAAGCTTCAAAATGTGGTCCTCACAATAGGCCGTCTTTGAAACCCGCGGGAGCGATGGAAGAGAAACGAATTGTTAACTGTAGCTCTTGTCGTTGTTTATGGATTACGACGTTTCTTCTTTAATTTGAATGTACTTCTTGCGTACATTACGAATATGCATTTTTTGAATAAATAAATTGTTAAATGAACCATCCAATTTATTTAATTTTTTTTAGTAATATTTGAGGTAATTATTATTGTAAAACATAAAAATATTTATGATTAATATATACTTCTTTAATAAACTTCGTAAATAATAGATTTTATAAAAAAACAAATTATTGTGTTCAATTATTTCTAAAAATAGTATTGGTTTATGTATTTATTTGGAAATAAAAAAATCTCGAGTAAACCAAGTTTTATTTTTTGTTAAACATGCTATTCAGTCAGTGTCACAAACAGAATATTTTTTGGCTTATTTTCCTAAACTCAATAATGTAATACTTAAATTTCAGATAATGGTTTGACAAGAAAATACGTAAGAGAAAATTTTACGAAACATAGTATTAATGATTCTAATAGTCACGATGGTTTTTTTTAACTGTTTTAATATAAAACAACTTTGCCCATGAAAACGTAAGCTCCTAATCATATTTCATTCTTAATATAAATTATATATCTTACCTGTCTTATTAATACTTATATATAATTGAATCAAAGACATGTATTCTAACAAAATAAACTAGTCATTACCTATGCACATAATTCTTGAATCTCACGATATTAGTTTAGCAATTCCATTGCGAAGCAAATATATTTCTTACCTCCGTTACATTCACGAACTTCGGATCTCCCATTTCTCCCCTTCTTGCGTAAGCGAACTTGAAACTTTCCACGATTCTCTGAGCAGCAGTAACGTTGTCAACATCCGAATTAACGAAATCACTTAAGGTATTTAAAATTAGAGCAATTTGGATTCCGCTGGCGGGCAAAGGGGAGGTGTAGAGGGTTTCGTCGTTTTTCATTGAGATTACTATTGGTTCTTCCCAGATCGGTCTAAAACATAAACGATTCAATAGATTCAATATATTATATTAAATTAGTTGGAAGATGTAAATTACACGTAAAGGAATATAATAAATAGAGTTCGGATTTAAAAGCATAAAGATACTCAAAAAAGCGCTTAAAAAACATTACGATTTTATGAAACAAACCGTTTTTTTTTAATATATTATATAATAATTTCTAAGCTTAACTTAAGAACTGGTAATAAGCACCTATGATAAATTTAAAAATAAAATAGAAAAAAAAACAAAAAAAAGATAACTAAAATAAAAATGCTTTAAAATAATTTTTATCGACATACTTTAGATAAACAAAAATAATATCATTTTTCAGCTATAATCATCTGATTTTTTCACTATACTTTTAACAAAATTACAAAAAAGAAACCTTGCCACTGGATCAACCCAAAATCTTTCTACCTTTTAATAAAGGTGTCACTGACAAGATCAATAGAACTCTTATCTCTCTAAACATCAAAACCATCTTCACTACTCACTCCAAGTTGTCCAATCTCGTCAGATCCGCAAAAAAACCAAATCCCAATAAAGACCATGGTGTCTAAGAAATAGCTTGTTCCAGTTGCTCACGTTCTTACATAGGACAGACAAACCGACGAATCCATAACCGTATTTACGAACATTCTCTATCGGTCAAAAATTCCGATAATACTTCATTCCTAGCCCAACATCATATTCAGACAGGTCACAAAATAGATTTCGAAAAAGCAAAAACCATCGCTCCCATCCGCTCCTTAAAATCGAGAATCATTCATGAAGTCATCGAAATTTAAAAACAGCCCAACAGCCTAAATACACGCGATGACGCTAAACGACTGCCTGCAACATGGCGACCGCTTCAACGACCCCCCACCCAAACCCACACCGCTCAGGCCACGTCAGCTCAGACCACGTCAGCGCATACCGTTCCCGCGCATACTGATAGCATAAAACCAGCCACATAGGGTAAGACCGGTTGTAACTCGACACTGAGGAGTACGCAGATTGAAACCTCAGTGCTGTTTGACCGTTCTTATATTTATACAGAACACGATACTGGTACGTCACGAATGAGGGGAGTAGGCAGATTGAGACCCCGAACTCGAACGAAACCGTATGACTCTTGAAAATGGCTCCAAAATGGGTACCGAAACGTCAAGCATTAAATTCTCAACGCGGTTCTTCCCGAGAACTTAGTATTCTTCTCAAGGAATTCAGGACAATGAATCGATCATCTCTCTCTGTCATTAAAAGTCGTCGAATAGAACCCGGCCGTCAACTGTAGCTATCGGTCTCCTGGTATCGACGGTAAGCCCTTAAGATTACAGACTGCGTTATAAGTAGGCGACGGGGGACAGTCCTCTGACTATCTCCCACTCAGGGTAAGGTAATAATGCAATTACCTTTCACTAGTGAAGTATCCATTTGTAAAATATTCACTTACTGCACTTCGAAGTGTATACATGTTACAATGTTTGCTGCATTGTCTATGCCATATAGAAGTAGGCAAATTTTACAACACGTTGCCAATTTGGAGGAAAACAATTATTTTTTGGAAGCTTTATAAAAGACAATATTTCATCAAGTAAGTAGTCAATTTTTCTGCTCGTAAGTATATATATATATATATATATATATATATATATATATATATATATATATATATATATATATATGTATATATAAATATATATATATATATATATATATATATATATATATATATATATATATATATATATATATTTGTTGTAGACGCGTAAAATGACCTATTTTTGAAAAATTAAAAAAAGTCGTAGATGCAAATCGTGTCAGATTAGTTATCCTAATGAAGCGATACTATGAGAAACTATTTCTAACTATAAGAAATATTTTTAGTTCAAATTTTTTCATCATTATTTTAAAGTTCAAATTTACTTGTAAACAATTTATAAATGTAAAAAAAATGTAATATAATTTAAGAAAAATCACGGATTTTTCCTTTTAATTACCCTATTATTTTTTTAATGAGTATAATAAATCTTACTCGTAAGTCCGCATATCATCCTCAGTTATTATTCCTCCTTTGTCTTGTATGTCTTTAACGAATCTTTTTGTTAACGATCCATTATGCAAAGCGTCCCCTCCCTCCTTGGCAATTATTTTTAAAGTATAGGCTAATTTAAGCAATTTTACGGACTCTCCCTCCTTGTAAGTATCGTTGGTTTGTGAATTGATATAAATCGATCTGAAACAAGAAAAGAATGTTTGAATGTTTTTATACAGCTCCGTCATATAAACTTTCAAAAAAACTGTTAGAGATTATTTTAGAACACACTAAATTTTTACCTAAATTTACCGTAAAAAATACAATAGAACTAGTTAATAGAATATAATGTTTTCAATTACCTAACAACTCAAAATTAATTTCATTTGACGTAAAAATTTTTTCCTAGTATTCCTCCTACAGAAACTTTGTTCTAGTAAAAAACCTTTTAGACTATAATATTACAAATCCAATCATTACATCTGAAATTTTACTTCTTCTTAACATTTGCATAAACCAGGCCTACTTTGAATTTAATAATCAAATATATACAAATAACAGTGCAAGCAATCCTCTAAGCCCATTTCTATCAGATATTTTTATGGATCATCTAGAGACAAGATTTCAAAACATCCCATATTCAAACAGTTTTTATATTGGTGGAGATACGTAGACGACATACTGGTATATTTCACTGGAACTAACAGGCAACTCGACCAATTTTTATCGTATATTAATTCACTTCATAGTCATATTGAATTTACAATACAAACAAAACAGAATCAATCCATACCTTTTTGTAGATTTAAAAATTATCAGACTTAAAAAAAAACATGCGTTCCCGTATTTCATAAACCTGCCCATACTGACACAACTATACATAATTCATCATCCCATCCTACACAACATAAACTGGCAGCCTATCATAGCATGTTACATAGATTAACAGAATCTGTTGTCAAAATACAACTTTGAGACAGAATTAAATACCATTAAGCAAATAGCAGTAAACAATGGATACAATGAACAAACAATTAATAAAATTTTAAATCAAAAACTACACAAGAAATTCCAGAAATTAGTATTTCCAGATAAAAAACACAGTACCTTCTGCTCGATTACATATCCAGTCAAAATATCAACAAAAATAGCCAAACACATAAAAGAGAAAGGAATAATATCAGATTTTACAAGAAACAACAACTTGGGCAAATATATTAAAAACAACAAGAGCCAAAATAAAAAGCACTTACACAGTGGTGTGTACAAACTTAAATGTGGTGACTGCTCAAAAACTTACATCGGTCAAACTGGTAAAACTTTTAACAAATGTATAGCAGAACATAAAATGGCTTTCAATAATAGAAAAACAAATTCTACATACCCACTTCACTTTCTAGATCATAATAATTCTTTTAATTACGAATTTCAAATTCTTCACATCCAAAATAAAGGCCTTAAGTTATCTTTATTAGAATCTATGGAAATTATCAAATTAAAAAAGACCGACATAATTCTAAATGACCAACTTGAGAAAAACAGTTCTCCCCTCCTCAACCTATTTCGTTAAAGACTATAAAGTGAAAACACATACCAAAAATAGATCACTTGAGAAAGGCACTCTGCCGAAACAGTTGTAGTGCTTAGATTTTATAATAAATTTTGTGGAAATTTTGTATTTTATTGTTATATAAAATAAATTTCCATCAAGTAACGGTCGAATCCATCACTTAAGAAAAGAATGCTTTTTAGAGAAACTATTTTTTTAAAAACAAAAGAAAAGTATTGTACCCTAGGGTTGTTTGTATGAAAAAATGTTTATTAAACTACTCTTAGGCAGCACATACAGGGTGGCCGAACGAAAATAAAATACAGGCGTTAATCGGAGCTGCGACAACATTTTTGATAAAAACCCCAGCGACACCTTGATTTTTATTCAAAGGGGACAGATTTTTCCGGTATCTTCGATTATTTTTTTTTAATAATCTTAAAACCAAGATAAAAATCACCCCAACATTTTTTGCATTTTTCATTTCATGCCAAATTGGGCCAAATATGATATCGTTTTAAAACACTTGTTTTACTAGAAAAATACCTACATTTTAAAATTAATATTTTTAGTTGGTTATTTCTTAGTTGACCAGATGTTCATAAATTCACGTGGACGCAACCACCGAGAAATTTAAAATCAATAATCGAATATTATATATGCAAAGAAAATAAATATCGAGAAGCAGAGTGTAGATCTGATTCCCATTTATTTCCAACGACAAAATTAAAATGACAGTTCAGTGATACTGCAGGACATTTCAACAAAGAGATATAATCTACAAAGTTTTAAAAATAAATCCATCCAGTTTCTGTATTGAATGAGGCTGAATTTGAAATTACACAATGTTTGTTACTCGTCACCAATTAAATCGTACAACGAAATCATGAAAGCTCTTACGAGCTTTTACGATTTGCATCACGAAATTACGAAACTGCAATAAAAGCTATTTAAAAAGTTGAAAGTATAAAGATTAGATATGAATGGTGGAATAAGCAAATAAAAGATCTTGTGGGAAAAAAGAAGGCTTTTGTAATAAATGGCTAGCAACAAAGTACCGTTACGATCGGCAAGAGTACAAACAGTTTAAACAAATAACTAAAAAAGAGGCAAATAAAGCCAAAAATGAGATGTGGAATAAAACCTGCCTTTACGTAGAAAATTGTGTGGGTACCGCAAGAAATAAAGAAGTCTGGAAAAGTATTAGAGGTAGTAGAACGTTTTTTTTTATAGAAAGGGACGCAATAGGTTAACGTAGGTTAACTTTATTATCCCCGGTATAGGTGGAATATTATGAATAAATTCTGGCAGAAGATCAAGCAAAATTCCAATATATTGACTAACGTTATGAAAAATGGGAAGGCTCCAGGATCAGGGGGAATACCCATATAACGGAATAAAAATAGCCCTGACAAACTATTTTAGCTCTTGGTTTATATCTTTAATTAATTCTTAAGAGGTGAAGAGCTACCTCAGAATAGAAAACTGCATGTATCAGCAATCTATACAAACATAAAGACAACAGAAAGGATTGTTAGAAGTAGAATTAGAAGAAGTAGAATGTGCGGAAAGATAATTAAAAATCGAGTTGGAGATTAATGGGAAGATGCTGAAGGTCAAATTGGCTTTTGAACTAGTCGTTCTTGTATTGGCAATGCGTTATGTCTAAAACAAACAATAGAAAAGCGCTTGGAATACAATATAGAGACACACCTAGTATTTACTGATCTTCAAATGGCGTATAATAGTGTCTCATTAGCCAAGCTGTGACAAAAGACAAGAAAATTCCACCGATTTACATTAATGCTATGAGAGAGTTGTGCGACGATCTGACGAGTTTAGTAAAGATTGGACAAAAAGTGACAAAAAAAATAAAGGTGACCAAAGGACTTCGCCAAGCCTGTTGCATTGCACCTACGCCCCTTCTAGCCCATGGCTTCTATTTTTCAGGCTGTTTTCCGTCTTTTCCTGCCAGTCCGCTATTCTTAGTTTTCTTCTAACCACCTGCGCTTTCCACCTGTTAAACCTGTTAACACTTTTTTTGCATGTTGTTTGTGGACATCCTGTAAACATTTCCCATCGAATCTGCTCTTTGTGCTTTTACTTTTTGTATGTTGCTTGGTTGGTTGTAGAGCTCCATTAATTCCTTATTTGTTCTTCTTCTTCATACGCCACCATTGTCCTTTGTCCCTTCATGTATTTTGTATAATATCTTTTTTTCCATACTTTCAATTTTTGTCTATTTTTCTGACCTAACACCCAAGTTTCGCTGCCATACATAAATGAAGGATGCACAATCGTTTTGTAAATTCTGATTTTCGAATTCCTGGATATTAGCTCTGAATTCTGAATTCGGTTTTATGAGTGGAGAATTGATCCACTTTTTCAAAACAATATTCTCTACTTCCGCTACTTATTCTTAGGTTATTATCTTCGGGCTCTATTTTCTTTGCTCTCATTTCAAAGTATTTTGTTTTATTTTCGTTTATACATAGTTCAAACTTTTTCAAAGTTTCCATTTTTTTTTAAATTTTATGAGTTCTGATTTTAATCGCGTAATCAATGTCATATCGTCTGCAAAAAGCGATAACTTGTTGTCTCTTATAGTATATTATACCATCTGTCTCTACACCACTTTGTTGTAGGATATGTTCTAGGATAAGTTTAAATAAAGTTTTGGGCAGTAGATCTCGTCTTAATCTCTTCCTTATCGTGAAAGATAATTGTCCTTCCAGGATCACTTTATTTTATGTTTTTATACTTTTTTTAAATTTATTTCCACTAACTTAATAAGCTTGATAGATATTTTTGACAGATCTATTGCTTCGTATATTTTTCTCTATCAAGTCGTATGTCTGCTTAATGTCTATAAACAGAATTTGCTGTTATAAATATTGAACCCCAGTGTGTGTGTGTTTGTGTGTGTGTGCGCGTTTCCAGTCTCCCCCGGTTACAAATTTACCGCCAAGTAATTGAAAAAAGTCTGTAGATTGCGGACAATTAAACTGTCATGGTGTTGCATTCACTTAAAGGATTGCTGCTTGAAATTGTTCCTCTGCATATTTCGGGAATTCATGATATAATATGCACCACAGATGATTGGCGACCTAGCCACCATGAGCTGTATCATCGGAGTGAGGTGTGCTGTATGTCGTGAAACCACAAGTAAAGTTAGAAACATAGTGATAAATGATTTAAAATCAGTTTTTAAAGTAAAGTTTGAACATGTATGGCAAAATCTGTGGGACGTTTTGACATCGAAACTTGTGAAGTTAACACATCAGTAAATCCGTGGAAATATCAATTTCCACATTCCCGACTTACCCCCAAGCATATAAGTGGTACTTTTAAGGGACTACTATAATGTTCCACTTAGTGTTAAACATGTACTTAGGAAATGTCCAAAACACCAGCTGAAAAATTGGCCAAGTCATCAGATCTACACGTAAAATCTTAGGAGAAAATTGTTAATGTAAACATTTAATAAAATAGACACAAATTTATTAAACAAAATATAATATTTAAATAAATGTAAATTGCCCTAGAGGTTGGTGAGAGTATGTTCGTTATATTAAAAACAAATGATGAAAGGACGTATTTATGAATTTCTAGGAGCTACCTTATCATTTCTAACACATATTCATTTTAAATAGCTCTATTTAAACAAGCCACATATTCAATTTGAGCACAGCATCGTAGCTAACAAGTTAATACTTCTACACAAACACAAACAAACGCAGCATCACCCAAATGTAAACAGTTATATTCGGTAAAACTGAATGTGAGCCAAATACTAACGTTTATTGTATACAAGGCTTTTAACTACCGAAGAGATAATACTACGAAGACCGTTAAAGTCTCCTTTGAAGCAACTTCCACGGGCGTCTTAACGCTATAAAGCACAGCTGGTTCAGTTTCCAACTTTGGTCATTGGATTATAATAATTGTAGGATATGGAGTAGAGAAAGTGGTCACTTGAATGTTTAGTTTCAAACACAAACTTTCTGGGTTATTTAGAGCGTGGGACAAATAGATAAAATATTTTCTCGAGTTCGGCACACATATAGAACAAGTAATTCTGCATCGGTCATAACAAAGGTTTAATTTTTATATATTAAAAATTGTTTACTGTCTTCTATAGATATAAGGTCTTCTTGGAAATATTCAGTCCTTTTTATTAGAGTAGTATATAGTACAGTCGTTTTGTGTTATTGTGGAAATATAAGAACTTTGTATTTAATTATATTTAACACGAAAAAAAGTAAGATTGTTATCGTAATTTCATTCTTAAGACATAAATGACGATTTTGTTTACCTCAGGGTGGGATCATTGTATAAATAATCTTTTTTTCTTTTGTAGACATCTGCTAAAAATTTAGTAACTTTCACTCCTTCAGTGCACATCTTGATGGTTGGTTCCACCAATTTTGCCCATGGGACGCCTCCGCCAAATCTTTTATACATGTGCCAATACCCGCGTAATTCGCTTGGTACAGCGACTGCTTTACCTCCTACAATAAACAAAAATTACGTTACACGTTAAACGCCAAAATGTATAGTAAAAATAGTGAGTGAGCCAAAATATTAACTACGTTTACAGTATTAGTTCATGCATATTAAAGTTATTTTTGATGGTCTACAAGCCCATGGGAGATTTTTAATCCTTAACTGGAGAGACCCTATTTTAATACACACAGAGAGACATGCCATCTGACAGACTACAATGTAGGAGAAGGGATAAGAACTAAACTTACAAACTTGTTTAATATATTTAATAGTACTCTAAAAGCTGTTTGTATTTGAAATTGAACACAGTAAAGAAACTCAAAATATTGTCAGATTATAAAAAAATATCTACGACTTTCTAACAGCTAATCATTTACAGTTCGTGACAGTCACATTTTTTACTTTTCATTACAGTGAGAAAATAAATATACATCAAGTAAGTTTTTTTATATGAAAGGCACTAACACATACTGGATTACGTAAAAATTAACTCGCGAAATTATTTTGATGTTGAAAAAAATATCCAGCAACTGTAAAAGTTACATACAATCGGTACAAATTGGTTTCGTACACTGAAGACACACAGGTTTTCTACATCGGTCACAAAGGTATTTTGTCATACGGTTCTTCTTGAGAGGGCACAAATAACATATTTTTCGCTTCTCTAGTACTAATGGCTCGTTATCATCTACTTGGTTATTCTCAGGAATTCCAAGAATACTCGCTATACTAGCACGAATTAGCCGCGGTACGTAAAAATTACCCATTCTTCTCTTCATATGATCTTCTACTAATTGTTTTGCTAATATTTTAGCAAAAGCAGATTTTTCTTGCATTTTAGAATTGTTTTTGTAACTTTGGTGCAGTATGTATGCATTTACGCTATCAGATGCTATTTATATGCTATCAGATTCCAAATAAACATCATCTTGTTCTTGATCAACATCACTAGCGTCACTATCTAATTCGTCAAACCACTTCAAAGCTGTATCTTCAAAATCAGTATCGGTAAAACGGATTTTTTTTGATGGACCGGCCATGATTGTAACAAATACGCGACGTTTTCAATGAAACAAAATGTAACCTGAACCGAGACGTGCCGTCTAATAGACTAAGTAAAACTGATTTTCGGTTATAACTTTTCCAAATATGCGTATTTATTTACCTAAGTCGGGTCACTAATAGTCAACGAATAATATAAAGAACATATGAAGTGATGTGCCGATGGGCGGAGTTATTTGTACAGGGTGTTAAAAATTCTTTATGCTGTAGTCTGTCAGACGGCATGTCTCCAGTTAAGGGTTAATGGTGATTTGACTCAGTTTGAATCACATATAAAACAATACTACAATGTAATAGCAACTTTAGAAACTATCTCGTCAATTTTGATCGGTAGAAATGAGTCTTCAAGGGGTTAGGGAAAGTTTTGGCCAAAAATATTTGTACGTCATTTATAACTTAAGTAGGTAATACAAAAATAATGACTTGCGGCATATTGGTACCATGAGCAAGGACAATTTTTTATTTTCGGAAATCTTTTTCCCCATTTGTGGTAAAATGACATAGTATAGTATTCATACACAAAGTTTCGGATTGGTATATAGGTAGATTATTTTTTTTGCAACGCCGTACATTTAGGCTGGGACAGGGGTGAGAAATCTAAGGCATAGTTTTTAAAGTTATTATTACATATTGTAGTGTTGATTTATATGTGATTCATATTGGGTCAAATGACTCCCAAAAAATGTCCTTTGGGCTTGTAGTGATCAGTTTAATTATAAAATCTTACATTATTTTGTCGAATTATTTAAATTGAGAAGCACGTATAAGACGAGAGTTATCCTCTCGTAGTTTGTTTATTTTATTCGTTGCATTCACTATATAAAGTTAGTTACTAGTAAGTTTTCTGTGAACGAGGTAAAACTAAGTGCGTCTTATCAGTTATCAATATGTCATATGAATAGGAGCAGAAGCGTTTGCAAAAGTTTTTGGAAGATTTTCAGACGAAGACAGTGATGAAAGTATTCGGTATAAAATTAAAGTGTTCCGGAAAAATACAACGTAATCTACACAATGTACCTTTAACATCAAAACTTAAGAACAGTAAACGACACCATTGAAAATTTTATCTCCCAATATCGACTGCCGGATGATGAAAATTCTTCAGAGGTGGGTGCCATTGCGACTGATCACAACACACTATAGATATGGAAGAATGTAGATGGCCATAACTTACAAAATATTACATTCAGTCATTCAGTATTCAAAACTCTGATATCAAAGCTGAGTTTTCCGGGATGTATGATAAAAAACTCCTCAATTATTTTCAACTATTTGTGAATGACGATATTATGGTTTGGATTGTGCAAGAAAACAGTCGATATACACATCAGAAGTTAAATATAGGTAGTCACTGTTAAAAAGCTAGAATTTATGAATGCGTGGATAAAAATACCGAAGAAATAAAGCCCTTTTTGGCCCGTATGGATGAAATTGAGATTAGAACAGCAGTAGACAAATTAAATAACAATAAAGCACCGGGATCGGATCAAATAGCATCGGAGTTACTGAAGGAAGGAGGAGACGCACTACAAAAAATAATACATGAATTGATAACAAAGATATGGTCGAATAAACAGCTACCAGCGAAGTGGAGTAGCAGTATTATTGTACCATTACATAAAAAAGGAAATCAGTTAGAATGTGGAAATTACCGTGGAATCACGCTGCTGAATGCAGCATACAAAATAATGTCCAACGACATTTATGAAAGAATTAGACCACACGCTGAAAAAATAGTTGGCAAATACCAAAGTGGCTTCTGTAGACAGAAGTCAACAATAGACCAGAGATTTGTTCTGCGACAGATCCTCGAAAAAACAAGTGAATATAACATCGACACACATCATCTCTTCATAGACTTTGAAAGCGCGTATGACAATATAAACCGAGAATTCTTAATAAAAGCAATGAAAGAATTTAATATACCAACACAACTAATAGAACTGATAAAAGAATCTCTAAAAGTAGAAAGTAGAATCCGGATACAAAATGAATTAACGGAAACAATAGATGTGAAAAAGGGACTACGCCAGGGAGACGCTCTATCATGCATCTTGTTCAACATCGTACTCGAGAAAATACTGAGGGACACAACACTCAATACACGAGGAACAATAATTAATAAAAGCGTGCAAATACTAGCATTTGCAGATGATGTTGACATAATCGCAAGATCAAGAAGAGAAATGATAGAGGCATACAACCAAATAGAACGAGCTGCACAAAATAGTGGTCTTAAAATCAATCAGACCAAAACAAAATATTTGCAGGTAAGTAAAAACGCAGAAATAAGGCAGCCACAAAATATAACAATAAAAGAATACAACATTGAGGGGGTAAAAAACTTTATATACTTGGGATCCCTAGTCACGTCTGATAATAACGTTACGGAGGAAGTGAAGAGACGAATATTTATTGCAAATAAATGTTACCATGGCTTAATTAGGCAACTAAGATCAGATAACGTCGCAAGAAAAATAAAATGCCAAATATATAAAACCCTAATAAGACCGGTACTCACATACGGCTCAGAAACCTGGACACTCACTACAAGAGAGGAAACGTTGTTAGCCGCCTTCGAAAGAAAAATCTTGTGACACATATAAGGGCACAAAAGAAAACGGAATATGGCGAAGAAGATACAACTATGAACTATACAAAATATACCAGGATTCGGATATTATAACATTCATTAAAATAGGACGGCTGCGTTGGATAGGACATGTAGAAAGAATGGAAGAAGGCGAAATACCAAACAAAATATTCAAACAGATGCCAGTAGGAAAAAGAATAAGAAGCTAAGATACTTAGAACAAATATAAAATGATATAACAACCTTAAAAATAAAAAACTGGAGAAAAAAAAGCACGTAACACAGAGCCAGTGATGATGATGATGATGATGATGATGATGATGATGATGATGGATGGGATTGTAAAGAATACCAAAAAAGAAGAAATTCATTGTATAAAAACTAAGTAAAGTGTCTAACGTCGCGTAATCGCTTTGAATTATTACTTGCCAATTTACACTTAAAAGACAATGAAAAGCGGGACAAAGAAGTGTGGCATAAGCTATCACCCCTTTTGAAAAAGCTGGTATCAAATTTTCAAAGCGTGGTAATACCGGAGGAAGAACTCTGCATCGACGAAACTGTAATTCCGTTTGGGGGCCGACTGTCGTTTAGTTAGTACAAACTTTCTTCTCCATTGAAGAGAGATAACAACACAACACCACAGACAATCCAGAAATACTCACAAGAAGGCACTCAAAAGATAACAATGATGCTGTATGTAAAGGGCTTATCGGAAAAACTAAAGAGGATAAGATGCAAGTACAACATCACAACAACATTTAAAACAACCAACATAATAAGGTCTATCCTGTCCAAAACCAAACACAATAACGCACAAGAAAGATAAAAAACTGTATCTATAAAATACCCTACAATTTCTAAGTAGGAGAAACTGCAAGGCCACTAAGTGACTTACCTAAGAGAAATCCCAGATATGCAAACATACCTGGGACAACGAGCACATACCACAATAGAAAGATGCATCAATAATCATGAAATAAACAGACATTAAAAAGTGAAATGCCAAAGAAGGAGCCTTCATCCTACTCAACCAAAATGTGTAGCAAACCCATCAGCAGAATGTAGCAGGCTTTGGTTGCCAATACTAAAAGAAGAAGTCATCAACAAGAATATACCATTAATAGGACGTCGAAAACATCATCCACATTCTTACTTAAAATACATATGCAACACTCAATACACATTCCATAGAGAACAATTCTATTTTTGCTCAAAACCAAAATTACGATACAGTTTTTTATACAAACATATAATCGCAGAATACACAGAATACCTAGGGTAAAAACACCACCCATTTTGTATAGCTGTTATATGCTGTTTGCCTACAAGATCGGGGTCAAGCACGTTAATTTTGAAAAGACATTACCAAAAACAAAAACAAAATCTTTTTTTGAAAACGATTTCTTGAATGGAAATCGAAACGTCAAAATATTAGTTAGTTAAAAATGTGATGTTTAAACCAATAATGGTGGATTAATCCCATATAAACATAATATTTAAATTAAACATTCCCAAGAAAATAGTTTCAGAACCTTGCTGGACTTTCCTTAATAAAACAACAAATAATGGAGAGGAAATAATGATTTCAAATATATAACTTATTGCTCAAAACTGACTTTAAGTTGACCAGAATGTTCAAATCAAACAAAAGTAATAACTAACGTAAAATTGATGACAGTTTTCTCCCATTCATAGACATATAATACAAGAGAGACTGACTGCTGCAATACAGTTTTGTTCCCCCAGTGTGACAGTGAAAACTGACGCAAAGCAGTCCCTGGATCTTTGTCTAATGGGCAGGGTGTATTAAACACGTGACCTTCTCATTGGTCATTTAGGTCATGTGGTCGATAAGACTGGCAAATACAAAGAGATGCAGAAACTGCTTTGCGTCAGTTTTCTCTGTCACACTGCGGAAACAGGCTGGTACTGCAATGATCAGTCTATCTTGTATTATATGTCTATGCTTCCATCCAACAAAATAATAAACATGTATGGTTTTCTGTTACTGTTTTAGTAACAGATGAAAAATGAGTTTATTTTGACTTTTTTATATTTTTGATAACGACTTCCAAAGTGGAAATCAAAACGTCAAAATAAACATCTTGTCATTTATATAATAATAGATATAATATTTACTTGATAAGACACCACAATCAATTTCCAGACGTATTTATGCTTACCCCATTTGGAGGAGTCAGGATCGTCCACGTACATATCACGATGCGCTCGGCCCGGTGCCGTTTCTCTGGCATTCATCGTCCACACTTCTCCTGTTGTCTTATTAAACGTTGTCAACAGAAATCCTCCTCCGAGGCCCATGCTTTGTGGCATCGAAACCCCTTCGCAAAATAGAGCTGCGATCGCTGCATCGATGGCGTTGCCGCCTTGTTGAAGAATTGATCTACAGATCAGAATAAAATTAAATTTTTGTGTATTTTTTATACATCATTTACAGTTTGGGATTATATATTTTTAATTTTATATAAAAAATATTTAATTATATATATTATTAATATTATTAATAAATTAAAGTTAATTTTAACTGAAAGAAAATAGCGACCCAGAAGGAATATTAAAGGCTGGAGGACAAGAACTCAGTCCAAGATTTGATATCTTGATCAAATATAAAATGAATTTAAAGATTTTACCAGATAAATGAAATTATTGAAAATGGCAAAATAGGTAATTAAAGTGTATGCCAAAACTAGACAGAAATGGCTCTACTAGCTATATCCTACAAGATACTAACTTATAATATGAAACATGCTATCACATACAAAAATGAAATTCTCGGTGAACATCAAGTAGATTTCTGCTTGAGTAGCTTAAGTACCTCAGTATCTGCCAGTGCCTGTCCCAAGCCCGGATAAAGGAGGGGAGTTAAGTGACAAGCTAGTAACCTAACCCCGAAAAAAAAACATTACTACGAAACCCTTAAACAAGCCTCGTAGTGGACGGATATTAAGGCAACACTTCTTTTTCTTAGAGTGCCTGTCCATTCCGAACGTTGGCGGTCATTCTGGCTATGATGACTTTGTTGGTTGCTATACGAAATAGCTGTGTTGAGGTCTTTCTCTACCATGCTCTCAGGTTAGCAAGCCAGGATATTCTTCTTCCTTTTCCTTTAATTTTACCTTGCAAAATGCATTGAAATAGGTCGTATCTGCCTTGATTTCTCATTATATGTCCCAAGTACTGCAGATTACTGCTCTTCACGATGTTGACCAAATCCGCAGTTGTGTTCATCTACCGCAGTGCTTCTTCATTGGTGACTTTGTCTGTCTATGGTATCTTCAGGATCCTTCGGTATGACCATAGCTCAAAAGCCTGAAGTTTTGATAGAGTTTTCGCCTTCAATGTCCAAGTTTCTACTCCGTACAGAAGCACTGAGTACACCTAACATTTAAGAAGCCTTATTTTTGTTTCTAGAGTGAGGTCATGGCTCTTGAACACAGAGCTCATAGTCAAGAATGCACTTTTTGCCTTTCCGATGCACACGACATTTAATCTTTTGGGTATTGTCCCAAAATTCATTGATTATAGTTCCCAAGTAGTTGTATTGTGAGGCACGTTCAATTCTCATTTGGTTCACATACAGATTTGCTCCAGTTATGTTTTCCTTGCTGATGATCATTAGCTTGGTTTTGCTGGTGTTTATATCCAGTCCATATTTTCTACTTATTTCCGTTATTTTGTTCATTAAGTTTTGCAGCCCTTCTATGGTATTGGCAACAATATGGGCAACGAAACATGAATTTCCCTTTTAAGAAACGTTAGAATAGACCCTGAGGAGCGTTGAGCTGCCTGCTAAGTAAATTGAAAAGAAACAAGATTGGTTTGCGCAGCAACTAAGGAAACAAGATGGCTAGTGAAGGGTATCTGGGACACAAAATACACACCATCTTGTCAAGTGGTTTAGAAATAAGGAATTAGGTGGCAAAGTGGTAGAATAAGGTGGCAATTATAGTCGATAATAAACTTAAACACCTCATAACAGATTTTCAAGCAGTTATTGAACGAATTTATAGTGTATGAATAAAAACTTCTTCAACTTATCCATAATAAACGTTAACTGCCCAACGAATTAACAAGATGAGGACACCAAAGTAGCGTTTTACCAATTACTAGAGATCACCTAACATGATCATGAGTTCTACAATATTTCTCCACAAAAATGCAGGCACCTAGATATCTTCTGGAGCAGATGTTATAAACCAAATAAAACACGATAGAAAAGCGATCAACTACAAGCATTCTGGACGCTGAAAAGTGCATGCTGCTGCTAAGACCACCTACTAGTTAAGGTATACTTCAGATGTAGAATCATCCGACAGACAAAAGAGAATTAAACAAGAAAGGAAATTCTAGATCTGCGAAAATTGAAAATACCTGAAACTGAAAAGAAATAAAAAAGCGGATCGAATATGAAGAAAATGAAGAGTAGAATAAGTAGAACCACATTAACTGCAGCAAAATCGATGCTGGTAGCTAAAGAAAGAAAAGATGACCAATGGTTTGATGATGAGTGTAATTCGGCAATTAAATAACAAAATGAAGGACATAGAATACATTTTACAAGACAAACTAGAGAAATAAAAATAACATTTGAAAATAAAAACGAATAGTTGATTAAATATAAACACACAATTATTGGACATGGAAATAAACTTTAGAGAAGACAAAACGCGAAATGCGTAATAAGGCTATAGCGGGATAAGATGGTAAAATCTGTACTCGGCTGGATTTTGATTTGGGGTTGGCCACTTAAAAGTACGTCTTTAGAAAACCCTTTAACCAAATTTGAAGCTCCCCAGGTGAGCATCGTAAAAAATGTG
This sequence comes from Diabrotica undecimpunctata, assembly GCF_040954645.1. Lineage (NCBI taxonomy): Eukaryota > Metazoa > Arthropoda > Insecta > Coleoptera > Chrysomelidae > Diabrotica > Diabrotica undecimpunctata. Next base: position 143,251,894 of record NC_092809.1, read on the forward strand.
TGTTTTCAAAAAAATATTTTCCTTAACGATCCTTTACTTTAAAAAATCTAAAAAAATTTACAAATATATATATTTTAATATTCAAAAACCATGTAATTTTATTTAGATTTTTTTGATTAAAATTAAGTTCGGAAAAAATGTTGAAATTTTTTTTTAATTTTTATGTTATGTATTATTCTTATTTCTTTTTATCTATTAAGAAAAAGAACTTGTTGATGTGGGATTTCATACTACAAATAATAATGGCATCTTACAATCATTTCAAAAAGCTTGTAAATTGTGTAAAAATTGATTATCAACGCCGGTATTCGCCGGGTTACAAAGTTTTTTTGTTTACATTCTGATACTGTCTGTATCGAAAGTTCACATATAGGGATAAAAGCAAAGAAAATGGTGATAAAGTGCTATTTTGGTCTTTTATAGGATTAAGTAAATTGTATTGAAAGACTAAATAAATATTTGTAATAAGTAAATAATTTTTAATAAAAAAAACTTGATCGAAACTTACGCCCCTATTTCTGAACATCCATAACCATTTGTAACCACAGCTCCTTTTCTAACTTTTTCCCCAATTCCTGAATGGAGCATTGTTAGTAATACTACTATCACGGTATTTGTACTACAAATCTTCATGTTGAGATACTGTAATAAAAATGATTCAATGAATTAATCGTATTGCAATTATAAGAGCAGCCGTTTGCATTGATAATATTAAAGATTATAGAAAAAGATGTTAAAGAAATCCGGTCCTGAATGTAAAGATAAAAGTCGACATAATTCGATCTCTACAACTTTTATAGTTTTTTAATAGAAAAAGTATAAATTTAAATAATTAAAAGTGATTAAAGAAGTTTACAGTGATTGGTTAATTGCCGTAAGTACTTCTTCTAAAACTACTAAACATCAAGAACATAATCTCTAGTTACAAATCAACCAAAAAACTAGTTTTAACTCTTATCGTCATCTAGCTTATTTAATAAATAACAAATCGATCAACTCATATTAAAATATTCAGAGTCGGACTTCACTTAATTTAATTTATATATATTTTAGAAAGTCCTGTTAAGATCGCCTATAGAGGATTCATCATGTCGGGAACATCAGATGGAAGTTACGATGTAAAAATTTTCTATAACATTCCAATACTGCCAATTCTTATTCAAGAGTACAAACATACCCAAGCCCTGAACAAGCAATTGTATTTTCTTCAAAAGATGGATTACGTCTTCAAGATTGATTATCTCATTCCTCTTGAAGCGCTTATGTAGCCAAAAACATTTATTGTCTTCAAGGCTATCCAATAATCGAGTTTGCATGTATCTAGCGAGCAAAGAAATTTCGAATAACTTAAAGTTTAATACTAATAAATGATGAACCAGTTCAAGCTAGAAAATATATTACTGCAGCGGATAGGTTAGTTCTATCAAATGTATGGAATTCAATCCGCTATGATATTCTTATTAAATAATAAGAAAATCTAATCTAATAATTGTAAAAATCCTACGAACCCTCAAAAATCACCCACACCTTCATCTATTTCAACGTCGATAAACACTCCTTCACAAATAAACACTACAGAAAAACTTCCCAATCAGCAGACTATATCCATTACAAACAGTACAAATCCTGAACATGTCGAATCAAAGGAATCTTCTTACCGATATAATTACACCTGCAGAAAATAAAAGCGTTACATCTTCAGATATTACTCAACAGATACGCCGTAAACGTGACATTGATGAAATTCTGACACCCTCACCATCAAGTTCACCAGTTCCGTCAGAAAAAGACAACCACACTGAAATAAATTTCGAGAAACCAACACAACAAAAACCTTATTAAAAGCCAAGAAAACCAAGAAGATCAATAATCCTTAACCACGACCAATTTATACATCTGTTAGAAAATGCACAAGGTTCTCCAGATATTATTGCCACTATAACAAGTTACACACATGATTTTCCTGGACTACTATTAATGATTACTAACTTATATGCTCCCATAACAAATAGATCTCTCAACATCAAATGTACCAAACTTAAAAAAAAATGACAAAATACCTCAAGGACGAACTCACTTCTACCGAAAACGAAAGTGACCTTTTACATGACACACACCAAGAATCTCAATAAAACCAAAACTATTCTGCACATTAGAAATTAAAAATGGCGTTGTTTAAATCAATTCTTCAATGGAATATAAACGAATACTATAATAACTTACCGATGTTAAAGATTCTACAGTCAAAGTATTCACCAGATATCATTTGTTTGCAGGAAACGAATTTTAAGAACAACCAAGAATCTTGTTTGCCCAATTATCAAAGTTTTTCAAAGAAAAGGAGTAAACCAAAAAATAGCATGCGGTGGTGCGACAATTCTTGTAAAAGACAATTTAACTGCAAGTAGGCTAACCCTGAAAACACATTTAGAAGCTGTTGCCATTTCTTTAGAAGATCCATAGAAGGAATCACAAAAATAAATATTTGTTCGATTTACTAGACAGGATCTTTTTAACCTCGTGAGACAAATACCTTCTCCACGAATTTTAACAGGTAGTTTTAATGCTTATAACATTATTTGGGGTTCTACAGATGATAACAAAGAATAATTAAATGAATGATGAATTATTAAAGAATTAATAGATCAGTATAACTTATCACTAATAAATGATGGGCGCTCTACAAGATTCAATATACAAACAGGCGAATCAACACCCTTGGACTTAACGATAGCGGCTAATAACTTCTCTGCATCAATGACATGGGACAGATTTATAACAGTGACCATCATCCAATATTAATAACAAATAACATGTTAGAGCCCAACAATTAAAACACACCGCTAAATGATAAACCAATGAAGCAAATAAGACACTCTTTGAAAATATTATAGAACATGTCAAACACTGTAAAATATCTAACAATATTGATACATACAAAGTATCTTTAATCTCTTTAATCTTAATAATTAATATTTAATCATCATTTTAGTTGCAGCCGAGGTAAGCATCAAGAAAACTTCATTTATTACAAAACATAAACCAGTTCCTTGGTGGAATGAACAATGTAAGCCATCGATTGAAGCTTCCAAAAAAGCCATTCACAAATACAAAAGATCTAAAACACACAAAAAAAATCGTAGTCACAATTTGTATCCAGTATAAACAACAGGACCCCTACGTCTGAAATGTGAAAGAATATAAAAAAAAAACGGGTGTGGCAGTCCAGTGGGACTGCCGGTGGAAGTTACACTTCTATACACGCATTCGCCGTTACAAATTTATTTGAGAGTCAATCTGCACAATCATTACATATGTAATTCTATAGGTAAGACATAGCAGAAAGAGAAACATAATTAATAACAACTTACTAACAATGAAGGATTGAATCAATATTTTGATGAAAATGTATATTTTTATTTTCATATATGTATGAAATGAGTTGAATGCAAAATTTTTTTACACATACTCTGCAGTAAAATTCATTGTTTATTTTGTTATTATTATAATAATACAATACAAATTAAACTGCAATATTCATAAGTATTTAAAAATGACAATAATATACATAAAAAAATACACTACAATACAGTGCAACATAATTCCATATATAATAATACAATACAAATTAAAATGCAATATCCATAAGTATTTAAAAATGACAATAATGTAATAATATTAATAAAAAAGTCCTCCCCGACTGGGAATCGAACCTCGGTCTCCCGCGTGACGGGCGGGGATACTGACTACTACACTACCGAGGACATAACACAAATGTATTTCAAAATTGACAGTTCTGGATCATACAGTGATTTATTGAGATTATTATTTTGAAATACAAAAGAATAATATAATTATGAACATTTAATAAATAATACAAAACATATCACATAAATAAAAATATTAATAAATATTTTATTATATGTATAATATTATATGTATATCTATCTTTATATAATATATATAATATTAAATTATATATACAAAGGGAACATTTTTATATTCGAGAGAGGAAGAGAGAGAAAATATATCTTCTGTCTCTCTCTTACTCATTATCTTACATATGTAATGGTTTCACAGATTCACTCCCATACAAATTTCCAACGTGGAGCGCGCGTATAGAAGTATAACTTCAAAAATATCTGGAGTACCGGCTTTTAACAAAATTACTCAACTAAAGAAAGATAATAGAGTAATCACAGATGACCTAGAAATAGCAGAAGAATTTACAAAAACGTATAAAAATAGATCTAATACAAGTAATTGTAACAATAATTTTATCAATTTTAAACAGAACGAAGAACGCAATGTAATTATACCCTTTGCAGATGGCACAGCTGCTTTAAATTGCGGATTTATTATACCTGAATACAAAAATGCATTCGACATATTTAATGAGACTAGTGAGAGTCCAGATAATATCCCAATGGTTTCTCTCAAGCATTTATCTTAGAATGGGCACAATCATCTACTTATTATATTTAATATTATTTGGACAGAACAAAAATTTTCAATAGCTTGGGGAAAACCTATTTTAATAACAATATTAAAACCAAAATATTTCAAAGCAACAAGATCCTAAGTCTTACAAACCAATTGCACTAATATGTACTGTATGCAAACTATTAGAATAAATTGCCAACCGTCATCTTCTTTGGACACTTGAAGATCGAAGTATTATTATTACAGAACAAAATGGTTTTCGACAAAATAGATCAAATCTAGACAATATTTTAGACCTAGAAAGCAGTGTACATGAAGCCCTCTCCCTGAACCAAAAATGTATTGCAATATTCTTTGGTATTGATAGAGCCTTTGATACAGCCTGGCGCTATCGTATATCAGATTATTGTACGATTTAGAAATTGAAGGACATGCATTTATATAAAATTTGTTACATAAAAGGTATATGCAAGTTTAAGTAATTGTAACTTGTCGTCAAAAGTGGAATTAGAGAATGGGTTCTCAGTGGAATCTGAGAACAGAATAACAGATCGCTCAGCGATCTGTTATTATGTTATCTGTTAAGTCCAACGCTATTTATAAATTGCCTTAAATAATGTGTAAAGTCCCACTTAAAGGCCGATTATATGCTGACGATCTCGTATAATTTGGACAAAGCAAAACTTAACCAACCTCAGTACCTCAGTACTTAAAAAATTCGACACCATTTACAAGACACCGCACTCAGAATATGTTTGGGAGCCTTTTGTACAATATCGATTAAAAGTTTTCTTTGCGAAGTTGATGAATTCTCGTTAAATGATAGAAGAGCTTACCTTAGTCTAACGTATTCAACAAAAGTTAAGGATAATCTAATATATCCTGTCTATATAAATACTTTTACTGATAAATTTGCAAACTTGGCAGCAAATACCTGTTCTACTAAACCTTTCTATAAAAGAATGAAAGACCATTTGCATCGATTTAACATTGTCATACCTCAATGTATTCCTTATATACATGTTCATAATCCACCTTGGATTCAAGGCTTACCATCATATAACTTTGAACTTACGTCATTTGACAAAAACTCCACTAATCATGATTGAATTATTTCCCATTTTGGAAAAATCCTTAGTCACTATAAAAGTCATACCCAGATATACACTGATGGTTCAAAAACAACTGAAGGTGTAGGAGCATCTGTAGTAACTCCAGAGAAGTTGTTTAAATTCAAGCTATCTGGTGTTAGTACTATCTATACAGCCGAACTGTATGCTCTCTATCGCGCCATAAAACTAACCAATCTGACAATCAACTGCAAATATATTATCTCAACAAACTCACTTACAAATAGTACAAAGCATCCGACAACTGTTTTAAAAAACCTGCTATTAAAAAAATTAAATCTGCCCTTTATCAGGCTCATATCAATCATAATGAGATAAATGTTATCTGGTTTCTGAAGTTGCACAAAAGAAAAACGTACTTGGCACAACAAAAGTATTTGTTTAAAAACCAGATCTCAATCCTTCGTACTATTGTTGTAAATGCCTGTCAAATTTGTTCGATCATAGCTTCGGAGCTAATTGACCAAACTTAATGTTTCTTTCGCGTCTTTTGCTGAATTTTCGACGTAAGTTTAGAAAAAAAAAATGTTAATTAAGTTATTGTATTTGTTTATTAGTTTAAAAATTGCACAGTTGTTTAAAAAAAAATAACTAGGCTCTCCCGTTTAAATGATGTTAATGATTCGACTTTTATTTGGCAGCTTAAATACTATTTTATCGTAAAAAAAACTTTGATCTATTTAAATCTTTTTTAGTAGATCTGCATAAGTTTGAAAATTATTAATTTTTCTCAAAAATTTTTGTAGTTTGCAAAAAGTTTGCAAAATTATTTGGCGGAGACTACTTGACCGATTCTGCGGAAATTTTATATAGTGTTTTTTTTATATTTTATTAATTTTCTGGGTGAATTTTGAAAGTTCTATGTGGTTTTTAAATACCTGAAAAAAATATTCAAAAAACATTTATTTTAGACCCTTTTTTAATTGTTTTTGCTAATTTTGCAATAGTAATTATTATTTTTAATTTGCGATTAATTTTGTCTTCTAGGAAAATTAATTGCAAAACTGTTTTGTGGTTACAATTTGTTTTTAAATGAAAACATTGAATTTTTCTACTGTTTTTCACAAATTGTTTAATAAAAAGTTTAGCCCATCTCTTGAAGTTTACGCATAATTAAATTATCATTTCTAATAATATTTTAAAGCGATTAAAGCAAAAAAACTAGAATTATATACGATTCATCCAAGTAAGAGTGTTTTAGAACCCTGGACTATAAAGCATTATGATTGATACAAAATTTACTCTTTACAGAAATGTGGTCTATACAACGACGAGAATTGCCCTGAACTCTAATATTTTTATCTATTATAAATAGAAAATTAGGTTTATTCAATATACTTAAATACTCAGAAGACTCTGGTGCCATATTTTTGGTATTAATATTAATATCATCCAATAAAATATGATTTTTAACAAACAGAAATCTTAGTGATTTCTAAATATTTATCTAGACCAATACAAAAATGCTCTTAATTTATCGATGGTGGTCTGTAAATTACTGGTATTATTGTATTTTGATTAAAATTACCTTATATATCTAATACTTCACATACAATAATCACAATCTTAAATTCTTTTTTATGTATACAACGATACCATCGTTTTGATTTATATCTTCTTGATTATACAGGGTGGCGCACCGAAAACGAAACAGATGCATTTACTGGCAGATGATTCCTTTTTAAAAAAAACGCTTGGACCCGTCGATTTTGTTATCGAGGGGGAAACAAAATTGGCATAAAATCACTTTAACATTTGCAGCCCCCTAAGCGGGGGTGGCACCATCCCTAAAATCTTAAATGGAAAGGGGGATCGAATGATCCATCATTTAAAAGGTCTTTCAACTCCCTTTACAATGATGTAAAATTCATGTACTTCAATTCAGTAGTTTTGGAGATTTATTGATTTAAAGTTTAAATACATCATCGTAAGAGGAGATCAATACATAGCAGCAAAGTTGTTAAAAAATAAAGAATGAACTGACCTGTCAACCGAGTAAATGTTGAAAATGACCACCATTACTTTCCATGCAATAATAAAGATTTTGCTGAAAACGTTGCCGGACATTTTGCAATATTTGAGGAGTAATTTGATGGCACTCATTCACAATTCTTTGTCGTAAATCTTCTAAGGATGTTGGCTGAGTAGCATAGATTTTGCTTTTTAAGTAACCCCACAAAAAGAAATCCAAAGGTGATAAATCTGGCGATCTTGGGGGCCATTCAACGGCACCTCTTCTACCAATCCATTGACCTGGAAAGGTCTGATCTAAATAATGCCGAACTCTTAATGCGTAATGTGGTGGGGCACCATCCTGTTGGAACATCAACATATTCTCAACGTATTGACCATCATTCTGATTTTCAATTATATCTGTTAGCGTAGGATCTATGGCATTTTGCAGTAATTCCAAATACATTTCACCAGTCAAATTTCCAGGTAAGAAAAAAGGACCAACCAAATGATCGCCAAAAATGCCAGCCCAAACATTTAATTTTTATGGCTGCTGTGTGTGTATCTCATGGTAAATTCTGGGATTAGAGTCCGACCAATATCGACAATTATGACGATTTACTTCGCCATTAAAAAAAAAGGAACATTCGTCGGAAAAGCAAATGTTAAATAAAAATTGTTCATCGTTTGTAATTCGTTCACTCATAACTTCACAAAATTCTAATAGCTTATCAAAATTGTCTTCATTAGATTCTTGTACAAGGTGAATTTTATACGGATGAAAATTATGGGCCTTTAGAATCCGTTGGATAGTACGTCGACTAACACCACACGAAGTTTGCAATTTGCGGGTACTTAATGTAGGATCTACAATACCTTGCCCTAAAACCCCCACTTCTGTTGCTTCGTTCCTTATAGGATTTTCAATATTACGTTTTTTATTGGCGACTGATCCAGTTTCCCGAAATTTAGCTACAAGTTCTAGAACATATTTTCGGTGCACATTATTGTTCTCATGTCGCTCATTAAAAATTTGTACTGTTCTATTAGCGCACTGATTATTTCCGAAAAATATTTCAATAATTTCAACCCTTTCTGCCGTGGAATATACCATGGTTAATTTATGTATAAAGCAATAAATGATATTTTAACAACAAAGATTGGTCAAATCAATCGCAAACTAATGTACTATTTCCTATTTAAAATAAGTACGTGGCATTCTCTACATATCTTTCTTCAAGAAACAACTTTTTTTGTCACAAAGGACACTTCAATTGCTATTTTTATTATTAATAAACCATGGGCGTAGTAAATAAAAGCATTTACTTATCAAGAAAATGCTTTTACTCAAATTTCTTCTGAAAGAAGTACAAACTAATTTGATGTACCTATTAAAGTCTACTTTAAACTTTAAATCAATAAATCTCCAAAACTACTGAATTGAATACATGAATTTTACATCATTATAAAGGGAGTCGAAAGACCTTTCAAATAATGGATCATTCGACCCCCCTTTTCATTTAAGATTTTAGGGATGATGCCACCCCCGCTTAAGGGGCTGCAAATGTTAAAGTGATTTTATGCCAATTTTGTGTCCCCCTCGAAAACAAAATCGACGGGTCCGAGCGTTTGTTCAAAAAAGGAATCATCTGCCAGTAAACGCCTCTGTTTCGTTTTCGGTGCGCCACACTGTATACAACGTTACTATTATCTATTTGAAATAAAAATATATCGGGAATAACCCAAGTTTCCGTTAGACATATACCTACTATCAAAATGAAGTGTCATCTGTTGTATATTTAATCGTAACTAATCTAGATTTTTATTAAGGCTTCTAATATTTTGATGTAAAATGGTAAAAAAATGTATTAAAAAGAAAAAAATCTTAATAAATATATCACTTACATATCAAAAAAAGTTTATTTGTTGTCAATAAGTTTTTTGATCACGTGATGGTAAACTGTAGTAATTAGTTTTTAAAAACGAGTGTTGTAGTAAATGGTTTATCGTACAGCAAATTATGTTAAACTTACATTTAAATTCGTTGATAATATTATTTGTTGTTTTAAATATTTAACTTACTCACCAACCATTACGAAATACTACACGAGACTGACTCGTATCGCGCGCGAATCGAAGGCTTTTAATCTCTAAAATTTGCAATTAAAATTTTATCATCATGTTTTGTAATAATTTTAGTAAATACCGGATTGATTTGACTGTCTCTCTATCTTTTATTAGATGTAGTGCAAATTTGCTATTATGTAAATATATTACTATTTATAAATAAAAAGTAATTACTAATAACAAGTAATTGTAATTGCTGCAAATATTTATTAGGTATTTAAATTTTGTGGTAAAAACTGTATTTTACATTTACGTGAATTTTGTGAAACAACGAGTAGAAACCTAAGGTAATAATCTTGTCATTCATGGAGTTATTCCTCAGGTACATTTCTCCATAATATCGTCTGCTCTCTCATCAACCAGGGCATCAACCGATTTCATTACCTCTAGGATTTCCCGAATATACTTATATCTTACCCTTTTTTGTCGCTTTACTCAGTTATCTAAGCATTCTCACTTCCGCTACATGCATTCGTGATCCATCTGTCTTTTTAACAGCCCAACATTTACTTTCGTACATCAACGTTAGTCTTATGGCAGTTATATAGAATTTTCCTTTAGGATATTTATAGAGAAAAGTTTTAATGAAACTATCATTAGAACTTTTCTCCGGATTCAAATCCAGTCCAGCTTTAGAAGAGGCAGGAAGTGGGACAAATGGCAGACAAATGTAGAAGCAGTATATCAGTACCTGTTACACGGAGATAATTACTTAATATTAAAAAGGAGATAATGCACAAACCATTGAAACAAATCAACTAATGGAAACTAAAAAAAAATTAAATGAAACGAAAGCATTGACGAAGAAAAACTACGAAGAATAAATAAATAAGTATCAAAAGCTATAGGGAAAGATTTAAGAAAATTTAAGAATGAAAAGGTTCACCAAACTATAGAAGAGAATAAAAGTTTGACATTGTTTAAATGTCTAAGAAAACGGTTAAACAATGTAAAATGTGAAATACACAAACTAAAGAACAAGGCAGTAGTCCCCGTATCAAATAAAGAAGAACTACTATACATAGTTAAAGACTTCTATCAAGAACTATACACAAGTCAAAGAGAAGACCAAATGAACTTGGAAGCCGCCGCATTACGCAAAATAATCAACCAGCATTCCGAGCTCATGCCAGAGATCACTTTCACTAAGTGAAATCCAAGACGCAATGAAAAAATCGGTTGCCTGTAAAGTCGGTTTTACGGGCGAAGATTTTACGTGACAACGTCTTTTTTCGATATATCAATTAGTTGCGGAGATATCGATCATTGAAGTTATTGTTTGCTACCAGTATTTTATATATTTATTTTTTTCAGTTATAAAAAATTACTATTTCCAATTGTGTCTACCAAGTATGGTCACATGTATTTGCCTACATATTAAATAATAATAAGTACACATAATGTTATGTGACGTTCACTTCTGATTATATATATTTTAATATTTTTAATTTTAAAGAATCAATTTGAAAATCAAAACACTTATTCAGATCGAAGGTTCAAATTTTTGCTAAATAAATTTGAAATTAATTAAAATTTGTAATTGTAAATGGTAAAGTTGAAAATTAAAACATTTACTAAAATTGGAATTTGAAATTCTTGCTAAACACAGTTAAATTCCAACTCCGCGCGTGGTGATTGGTCGGTTTAGTTCGTTTGTTTGGTCGCCCTGTTTTGACAGGTTAGAGGTTATAATTTGTTATTTTAAATGTTTGACTAGCAATACGCGCTGTTTCTTCTCAATCGACTGAATTACGATTGATTGCAGAGTGATTTAAACTAATAATTTACTTAACACTATCAACATTTGTCAATAACCATAACTAACCTATAAACTCAGTTTCTCAACTTTTGTGCCAATCTAACAATTAATCAATCAATCATAGTTTACGATAATGAAATATTAGTGTACAATTATTTACCTTTATTGTTGTAGGTGTTGTAAATGACGAATCTAAGCACTCCACATTTTCACTACAGACACAGCTGACGATACTTTAACCACACGTGTGAACTTGTATTATGACGCTTTCTCGGTTTTCCAACGCCAAGAACGCTCGAGAAAGACAGAGACACAAGCACGCACCGATTCAACGCGCCTAATTCTCTAGTGCTGCGCGCGCAGCGGACCGATCATGTTTGAGTGGGAGAGAGACGCAAGGCATTCGCCGGTCCGGCGGGCCTCTCTCTCGTTCGGTGACTCATCGTAACAGATGTGAGCGGGCGTTACACTTTTTCATGAGTGACTCCGAGCCACAACCTAATTTAAGACGTTGTCACGTCAAAAGATAAAAAACAACAAAGCACCAGGAGAAGATGGAGTCGTAATAGAAGCTATAAAGATGGGCGGACGTGCCCTTCTCAACCAAATAAAAATATTTAACCTTTTCTAACAGATTGTTATATACCGGAAACATGGAACAATGCAGTAACAATTTTACTACACAAGAAAGGAGACAAGGCGCACCTAGAAAACTATACACCAATCAGCTTATTGAACCACATCTATAAAATGTTTACCCGAATAATTACGACAAGACTAGAAAAAAAGTTGGATTTCTACCAACCCCGAAAACAAGCTGCTTTCCGCTCAAAATTCGGAACAAACGATCATCTACAAACAGTAAAAACCTTAATAGAAAAATCGATAGAATGTAACAGATCACTGGTACTTATCTTCGTAGACTTTCACAAAGCCTTCGATACCGTGGAATTAGACAGCATTAGAACTGCTCTGAACAATAGTAGAATACACTACCGGCTTACAAAAATAGTACAAAGATTGTACCAAAACGCCATAATGTGTGTAAAACTACATGATACCACCGGAGAAATTCATATAAAGCGAGGTGTGAGACAGAATGACACTCTCTCACCTAAATTATTTATAATGGTCCTTGAATACGCCTTGAATAAAAAGACAGGGAAATGCTCAATCATCTGCGTTTTACCGACGATATATTACTTATTACCGAAGATCTGCGTAAAGCACACAAATGCTGCAAGAATTAGAAAACGTATCTTCAACAATAGGTCTAAAAATGAAGTACGACCAAATTTATGACAAATTTGGTTTCCAGCGAACACCTAACCATCCAAAATTAAGTGGTAGAATTGACAAAAAAGTACATATTTCTCGGTTATGAAATCAGAATAAGTAAGGATAATCAGACCTTTGAATTTTAATGACGAATAACACTTGCTTGGGCGGCATATGGTTTACTAAGAGACATTTTTAAGAGCAACCTACATCCCGATAACTATGAAACGGAAGACCTAAAATTGCGAGTGACACAAAGGCGCATGAAAAAATTGATTCTCGGAGTGACAAAAAAGACAAAATAAGGAACCAAGACGCAAGGAAAAGAACAGGTATCACTGATGTCGATCCTATAGCCAAGCTGAAATGGAATTGGACACAATGGAGACTAAAAGACTCAAGATGGATCAGAAAACTAATTGACTGGCACCCAAGAGAAGACAAACGCCGCAGAGGATGACCACCAATACGCTGGTTGGACGACATTAAACGTATATCCAAGAGATGACAACAAGACGTACAGAACCGTGAAGAGTGGCGAAAAATGGGACAGACTTATATCCAGCAGTGGACAGAAGAGTTTGCATGGTGATGATGAACGCACAAACTGCATGACCATAAAAATACTAGTCATACACTAATATATGGGAGGGGGTAATGGGTAGAGCAAATACGTTCTTCTTCTTTATGTACCATTCGTCCTTTCAAGTTACCATCATAGCTATCTTAATTTTATTTACTATCACCCTAAATAGCATGCTTGTATCAACACCATATCAATCTTTCAAGTTCTTCAACCGTGACTGCGTTCTGGTTCTTCTTCGTCCTGGATTGCGTTTGCCTGCTATTTTTCCTTGTATGATATTTTGTAGCAACCTATATTTGGGACCTCCCATTACATGTCCGAAATACTCCAGCTTTCTCTGCTTGATGCTTTTTATGATCTCAGTAGTCTTGCTGAGACAGTCTAGTATTGTGGAGTCTCGAATCTTCTCCACCCAGGAAACTTTTAAAATTCTTCTATAGCACCATATTTCGAAATCCTCAAGGTGATTTAGGTCGATTTTATTTACAGTCCAGGACTCGACACCATATAGAAAAAGACCGAGAACACGTAGCAGCGAAGTAGGCGGATCCTCAATGCCAATTTGAGGTCTCTGTTACATAACACCTTGGACATCCTTCTAAAAGCCGCTCTAGCCTGCTCTATCCTAGATCTAATTTCGCCGTGACTTTCAGCGTTACAATTTACATAGCAAGTTACATAGCAAGGTAGATAGCAGATGCCTTTTTCATTATAAGACAACTTATAAAAAAATACAAGAATAGGGAAACATACGCTCATATGGTATTTATTGATTTAATCATGAGATAAAGTTCATCGAGAGATTCTGTGGTGAGGGAAGATTGTAAGGGAAGAACAACTAGTGTTAGGACAGGTATGGGAGATATTGACAAATTTCATGTGAGAGATTATTTTAAATTTTCCCTTGTTTTTTCTTTTACTGCGTAAATGATACTCTATTATTTACGGTTCTTATCGTAGATGTTACAGTTATTCAATTGACTTTACTTTTGTATTTTGTGTATCATTAATAAGAATTTGGAAAAAAAAAATTATGACCTGAGTTAAGTTTGCTTACCTTTCTTTTTAATAACAGTTTTTACGGATCCCTTCTATTATTTCCACAAGTTTTTCTTAAATCTTACCATCACCAAGGACAAAGATATATCCGAAAACAATACGATTTAGTGGTTTATATATTCTTAAATCCCGCCTAAAATATAATATTTACATACAATTTTTTATGTTTTAACGTGGACATTATTTTAATAAACCGTCAATGTCATGTCAAATAATAGTTGTCATGACGATCGAGCAGCAGATTTATGAATATTAGAAAATTCCATCGAGTTAGATTCTAACTCGATGGAAAATTCGTATATACGTATATTTAAATTCTAACCGCATACTGTGATCGTGTGATCACCAAAGATAATAGTAAAACAATCATAATAAAATAGGAATATATTATAAACTTAACCGCAAAAGTTTTGCACCACCAAAAATTATGCTCAATTTAATTTTTTTTAATATTTTAGATTTTTTCGTTGGTATTTACACTGTTGGGCAAATGTTTACTCAAATATTTGGGCTTATACCGGGTGGAAGGAAAAATGTTTATCTTGTGTTAAGTTTTGGACGCCGTGTAGGGATTATATAAAGGTGAGTTTACATCAAAAACATGTTGTAGTCTCTTGTTTTGTGAATATTGTGTTTATTTATATTCGTTTATTCATTTTCCTGATATCTCTAAAAACAAAGAAAATAAACGGTTTTATTTTTTAAAGTTTGTTTTATCTGAAACAATACGAAATTACCAATAAAAAAACAACGGTTAACAAAACTTTAAAAACAGAAAGAAACATAACGTAATCTTATATCGCCTGTTTCCCCCTCTACTTCTAATAATGGTTCTGTTATTGAGAAATAAGAGTTATTCGTCGACCAGGTGAGCGGTATGTACATATGTATGCTCTATGATGTTTTATCAAAAAGTTGACATTACAACAAAAAAAATGAGAATTTATTGTGAGTTAAAATCGGTCTACTGGGTTTAGAGATGTAGCTCGGTAAATATAGGGAAAAGGGCTATTTTTGACCCTTTCGAAGGCATATCTTAGGCCCAGGAGCACCTATAGGGCCAAAAATATAGCTGTAGACAACTTTTTTAAGGTACAATGATATACTAAAATTTGATAAAAATCCGCAAACCCCCCACCCCCTACAGTGTAAATTATGGTCGAAAAGTAAAAATTTTGGCATATGTATATAATATAATATTTACGAATTTACTGCAATTAGTGTCATGTTTCATATATACATTTCTTTTTTAAAATGATTGAAATTTTTAACTAAACTAGCAGCCAAAAGTAATTTAAACGTAATGAGGAATATTATATCTTGTAAGTGTATTATTCTACCTTTTAGTTATTATTATTGATTCTAACTATGTGTTCTCAGTCAAGTTGGAGTCATTTAAACTCCGGAGTCAGGTATATTTCTTGTATATGATCTGAGTAAGAGTATCTATCACGCAGATTCTTAGTATCGCCTTTAACATTGATAGAGAAATCATTAAGGAAAATGTAGGACATTTCAATAAATTCCATGTTGAGTTTGTTATTTCCATGATAAAGAAGAACGGCATCAAAGACCATGGAATAACCTCTAGAATAAACATGTTTAGCTAATGCACGATCTGAATAAAGGCATGAATCACTTATACGGAGAGTTATCCTAGAATTGAGTAGTTTAGAAGTTTGACCGATGTACGACTTATTACATGAAGAACGGGGAATGCTGTAGACAATATTACTAAGATTATCTTTTGCTATTTTGTCCTTAATTAAAAGAAAGTTGAAATGAAAAAGACAGTAAAGATTCCATTTCACGTACAAATCGTCTATGTATCTGTTTATACGTATTTCGCTTTAATAAAGCTCATCAGAACAGTTATTCATAGGCGTTCTCAACGTGAAAAATAGATATTTTCTGTCTTTGGGAAGCAACGATAAAATGGCTTCGAAACGGACGCAATAGCGACATCTGATATTAAATCCGTCAAATAGTTTCGAAACACAATTCAGATTTCTGCTTTAATCTGAACCTTCTATAAATGCAAGGTATAACAGACGTTGATATTATCTATTAACATCTTTATCAACGTCTGTTATACCTTGCATTTATAGAAGGTTCAGATTAAAGCAGAAATCTGAATTGTGTTTCGAAACTATTTTACGGATAAAAGAAAGTTATTAGTTTAAGCTGTTCTGTGAGCCACATTGATTTTAGTGACAATTCTCATTGTCACTATTGTAATCTTCTAAATTATTCAGTATCCTGGTCAACCCCGGAGTAATACGTTTCATAAAAGGAATTAAGAAATATATATTTAAACTTGGAATATTAGAGACCCTGTCATTGCTTGAGACATCAGGATCAACAGTGTTAGTCGCGGAGGAAGTTGTTGGGAAACATTATGGACTGTGTTAAATAAGGTGTTAATAATTAATGTGTTTGGGTAAGAATTTTATAAACAATTTATTAATACTTAAATGTCTTTGTTATGGAATGAAATACCTGGTAATTTGATGATTTTGCTTTTCATTTATTTACCACTATGTTGACTTTGGTGGAAAGATTGTGGTATGAATGGTAGTTTAAATACCTTCCTGAATGAGTAGTTTTCTAAATATCAATTGCAGTACATTCATTAATAATATATATATATATATATATATATATATATATATATATATATATATATATATATATATATATATATATATACAAACTTTACAAACTTAACATGTTAATGTCTTGAAAAAAGACAAAATGCATGGTTACAACAGCAAATTTACTAAAATGTAAATTGGAGCTGGAAGGTTAGATAATATTTAAATTAATATGAAGAATGATAATATTGACAACTAGAGCAAAATGAAATATATTAACAACAGAACAGTTCCTAAACTGTTTTTTAATTTGTCACAGTTATATATTAAACACTTCTTTCACAATTAACCACATATTTGTAAAAACAACGTTTTATTTTTTAGGATTAAGATCGGAAATTGCTAAATTGGTAAATACATTATATAAATATAAACTTACCTTGCACCTACACACAAACGTTTGCCGTCAGAGACAATTTCAAAACTGAATCAATTTCATTTCTATCCATTCTATCGAAATATTTCATGAAAACTCCGTCGACAACGAATAAATATATTAAAGACAATATGATACAATACAGGATAGCTATTAAGTTTAATTGCTGAGGACATTTATTGATTTTACAATTTAAATTATTGAAGGTTACTATGCTACTCGCACCACAAACTAGTATGTCATTTATATCCAAATAAAGAAGTTATCTATATATAGTGTAATATTATATTACACCTCATGTAGAAAGTTTTTGATAAGTAAGTTTTATATAGGAATATGCTTTCTTAAGAGATTTCTTGCTGAAAGCAGAGGGTTACACTTATATCTAAACCAAAATTGAAATAAAAAACCGTCAATATCAGAAAAATAAAAAACGCAAAGTTGCTTACATTACGAAGCATTTGTAAAAGTAATATTTTGAAATGCAATTCGGATTCTATCTTTCATAGTATCCCTTGTTGTGTTAGATGTTTTATACACTTTATTTTTATATAATATATATATATATATATATATTGTTGTGGTATTCAAAATTGAAGAGTAAAAATATTAAATGTACGATGAAATCAATATTTCAGAGATTATAGAAAATAAAAAATACTCCGAGCTGCCTGGAATTAACCAAAGGTAATCTTAGTCATAAATAATCTTTTGTTTAAATATAACAAGTGAATAGTGCGGGTACAATGAATAGAAGTTAACGATGGTTTTTCCCCATAAGCCATAAAGTGTTCAGTAATCCGGGTTTGCGCCATGAACAAGACAATAAAAATAGTTAATAAATAAATGATTTTTAGGAATATGTAAATAACCAGTAGAAATTAAGTGTCCTTGTAGAAATAATATGAATTAGGAAAGTTTGTAGGTATTTCTGATTTTATGTGAGGAGTGGTATGCAAATTTCTGATTGGCCGAGAATTGGGAAAGTGGTGAAATGGATGGATAGAAGAAATGAGAGAGTTAGTTAGTTCCAGTTTCTTAAAGTGAATGGTTGGTTTTCGAGGTGGTCTCCAGGGGTAGTAAGTGATAAAGAATAAGTTGTGAGTTGGTGAAGTAAGTGTGTCCGACGATAGTTGATCTGGTAGAAATTTGTAAGTAAACTTTTCCTACTTGTATTCTACGTATCACTGTTTATTTCGGAATGAGAGATTAAGTTAGGCGAGAGGAAAAGAGGCTGACATCATTGGAAAGGTACGTGCATTCGAAGGAGAGCATTGAAGACACTAAATTGCAATATCTTGTTTAATATTGCAAATTACATAGGAGGCTGCTGAGAACTGATAGTTAATTTTGCATAGAACGAGGAATTGGACAACTCAAGGCAGAGGAAGCGTTTCAACGGGAGAAACATTCATAATATATTTAATTTTGAGAATTTTTGGTCAAATAATATTAGATCATATTAGTAACGTGTGAATAAGTTGTCGATAGTCGAAGGAGATCAAATTTGTTCTGAGAGGGGACACGGACCTGTGGAGAGCATTGAATAATTCATACAAATTTTTCTTGGTACAATCGATATACGAGTATCAAAATTGCATTAGGAAGGACACTGAATATTATTTGATTTGTTTATGTAGAATAATAAGCTGAATTTTAGATTGTAATTGTATTATATTATCCATGCATTATTGAAGGTTCACGTACGTAGAACGAATTTTGTTTGATAAACATTGTATGCTAATAATTTTTGGAGGTATTTTAATCAGTTTATTTTATTACATTATTTTCATGTCATATTATGTTGTTTTATTCCGTTATTCTTTGGACCTAACCCATCAGCTGTAAAGTATAGATATTGAAGCACGAGTAAAACCTGAGATAACAAAATTGAAAGGTGTGATATAAATCATAAATCAAAAATTTTAATAATGTTTGATATATATTTTTTGTAAAGTTTTAAAATTAAAATTCTTGATATTACATTAATATATATATATATATATATATATATATATATATATATTGTTATGATTGTTTATTTTGAGTTCAAACTTAGTTTATTGAGCCAATAAAAAAGAATTTTAACTTATTTGTTATCAAAAGTAAAATAATCCTTATATTACCTGTGTTCGATGGATTCAAAAGATTTTCTAGTTGTCTTTTATCGGGAGAGAAGAAAAGGATAAGAATACAAATATATTATATTACAAAGATTTACGTTTCTTAATTTTATATGAACGAATAAAACAATTATTAAATTCTGTCGTTATCTTATCTATCAGCATACAAGAAAATAAATAAAATTATTATGATAATAGGATTATAAAGCTACATACATTTATATTACGTGAAAAACTAATTTTACTTAAAATTTTCTTTACTTGAAAAAAGAAACCACAAAACTTTAAACTTTTGATTAGCCTAACAAAACCTCAGTTCTTAAATTTTAATGCTAATGACCATGCTGTCGAAACGATCCTTCACAGATATAAAATTCAATTGTACAAACACTTACAGTTTATTTTCTTCTTGAGTTGTATGTTGGAACATACCCAGAAAAGTCCAGTCTCCTCAAAGATGTGATCTCCCCTCTTTGGCACCTCGGCTCCTTCTTTACGTCTCTGCAAACCTCCTTCAGACTACACAAAAAACACCTGATTCACTTCTCCAAACTCCGCTACTTATTTATGACACCAGGACCTCCTTTTGTCAACTTGATGCCGTAAGAATACTTTCACATATACTTTATAAAATGCCCACGGTAGATACAAGGACCTCTTTTAATCTACTTGTGATCTCCTTCTTCAAACTATTCACTTCTTTTCGTTACGCCGGTATCCAAACTCACGAACCACACCCTATCTTGAGAAAAACGACTGTTTCCTTTCGATGACCAAAATATGACTGACTTCTCCTGTCTCATCATCGACTCCCAAATTCCCATTTAAAAACGACCGTCCAATCAAAAAGCTTAAATTGTGTTTACTATGGTATTGGAAAAGCCTAATTTCGGTTTCAGAGAAAACTAAATAGCTTACTTTAAAATTGGTTTTTTTCAATACATCATTTATACAAATTTCAAAAGATTAGAATATGGTCATTTAATACTCGACTCTACAAACAATGAAAAGATTAACTTACAGGTAAAATGTCTTCTAATTCTAAACAAAGGTTTTTTGATAATTTTGTTTGCAACGGAAAATTTCTATTCTTATCTACACTAAATCTTATCTTAAATTAATATATACATTTTTGTTTATAATGATTTCTTAAAATTTTATTCCGATGGATATTGTATTTATTTTTCTTTGGTTGGGAAAGAAAAAGTATGACAATATATATATATATATATATATATATATATATATATATATATATATATATATATATATATATAATATATATTTGTATACTGGTGCATAAATATCTAAAATGTATGCCACAAACTTTACCACTGGTTTATTGGCACACCTATTATAGTTTTAAATCATTTTTACATTATTTATACTCCTCCTGCCACCGTCAGTTGGATTTATAATATTACGGCTATAGCAGGTTTGTCCAGCAACATGTTAGAACTTAAATAATATATATAAATATATAAATATGTTACTGTTGCGTCATCTATTGTTTAGCTATTCATTTTTCACATCAGCATATGCTGTATTAATTTAAATTTAATCTCATGCCTATAATTACACTATTTATTCTAAAAATATACATGTTTAACCCATATGTTCGTGATATAGCCGTCCTAAACTTGCCTTTTTTCAAAATTAAATTCCAGATTTCATTTTTCGTATACTCTAAACTCAACTTAATCGCACTTATACACATTTGCTAGAAGTTGTGTTCCCGAAATTCAGCCAGTTCTTTATTTATCCATTCCTGCTTAAAATCTTAATCCCAGCCGCGTAGCAATTTCATTAGTTAATTTGGTACACCTGCTTATTCGGGAGTTACATTATGCTGGAAGTTCTCTTTTAAGCTTCTTAGTTACTGCAGATTTCGATTAGGAGACAGCAGAAGCGATTTAAAAGAGACTAAGAAGTCTGTAATACGGGCCTTGATACTTAATCGTTGAGACAGGCAAGTAAAAAGAAAAATTTATGATTTAAAAAGAGATTAATTGTTTTTCAAAATGTTTTTCATAAATATCAAGACATTCTCCAGTCATTTAAACCAACTTTTGAAGCATTTTATTTGCTTCTTGCGACATCCAGAAAGTTTAAACTTAGTGGAAAGTCGAATAAAATAGTCCCCCTGGGTAATGGAAATATAGCAAGGAAATAAAGAAGGAAAAATTAAGGGACAATTAGCCTAGTAAAGAGAAACAATTATTTAAGAAATTATTACATATTCCAAATTGATTAAAGAACAAATAAATTCATAGCTAGTAGGTAACATATTTACGTAAACATTTTACATTAAACAAGGATTGAAAACTCGACCCAGTTAAATGTATTACACGAGTCTCAAATATCAGGCCACCAAGGTTGTTTAAATCACGTTTCAAAACATAGACCTCCGCCGATATACAACACGAGGATCAGTCAGCAAAAAAAACAATAACGCGACCTTGGTACTACGACTGGAAATTGAGAACACGGACTGATAAAAAAGGCAAACAAGGGGGCCAGCGGCGTTAGTGGGAAGTGGTCAAGCCAGACGCTCCACGCCATAGTGTGGAGATCGGACGATACGCAGACAGTGGACGCGTTATTTAACTCGACGGGATAGTGTGACGTACAAGTGTCGGCAACTGGAGATTCGAAGGTTCGCAATCTCAGATCCCGGTAGACTGGAGGCGTATTCCCTAGCTAGAGCCTAGATACGCGGAGGTAACTAAGATCTATATACTAACCCAGGTATATCTAATGATACGGAATTGTACGACCTTTAATTCCTTGCTTGTCTCTTCTCGTCTCCCTTCGCGCCTGATCGAACATTTTGGTCATAACTGATATTTTGTAGTGTACAGTCTAGTTAATACATTGTAAACTCGAAATTTGTTTTTGTTATTCCTAGCCGTTACAGGTCGAGACTAGAAGAGATACACATTTCGCTTATGCAGTGCTCCGGCTTCTAACGTAAGCCCATAGCCTCTCACTCTTTGCAGGACCTGAGACCGAGAAGTCCTTATTCCCTTCCCTTTCTGAAGGTTTTCCTACCCTCTTGTAAATCCGCGAGGGCGAAACCAGTCAGTCCAGACTAGTGGAGCCAGTAAGCCTTGCCCCGCTCGCAGGGATAAGTATCTCCAAAAAAATTGTAGAGGCATTGATAAGGACATTGAGACAGACGTCTTCTACAATGGTGACAGCCTTATCAGAGTGGAGACATTTCATTTGAGGGGTTTAGTCGTTTTATCTACAGCTTCAATCCTAAATTATCACGCTTAACCCCCCCCCCCCCCAATATTATTAGAACGGGGACAGCGGTGTCTTCACCCCCAATATATTTATAATTATTATTACACCTGGGTAAAATGGCCCCCAACATATTTCTCGTAATTTTTATAAAACCGCCGTTTAGCGTTCTTAATTATATTTAGTACTACTAGCGCCACTTATGTACAAAGCCGTGAAGATGTGCGAGCATAATAGGCTAGTTTTAAAATAACCTCTAAAAACACATGTAATATTGCTAATTTCGCGTACGCGAAAGTTGTGATTTTAGGCGTTTTAATTACAGTACGTAGATTTTTTTAATGGAGTATAAACAGGGATTATTTCTGTTTATTTCATATCTGCAGCAATTTCCCTAATAATCAGAAGTCATTCACGTAAATTAGTGAATTAAAGTTTAAAATTAAGTTAAAAAAAAGTTTTGCACATAGTAACAAAAAACACCACTATGTTACTAGCAAAGTTTTTTAATATTCTAACTCTACAATTCTAAGTTACGGTAAGATCAATATTGTTTTAATAGATAATATATGGTAGCTAATTATAATTTATTCTCTTTCAGCCCTGAAGAAGCCAAATTAATTCTCTTTGGCGAAAACGTTCGGCGAAACAATTGATACACATTAGAGTATTTCTTGAAGATTTCCCCAATATTTAATAGTTTACTATTTAACTAATCTGCAAAGATTAAATTTCTTTTCTCTATATATATATATATATATATATATATACCGGTATTTAGGCGCTACGCCCTTCCGGTAGGGATCTATGGAGGAGTATCACCGAGCCGCAAGCCCTTATCTCTTACCGTACTGCTCCACCATAGGCCGATCAGACACCAGCATATTCTAGTCTAAGCCGCAGATTCATTTAGAATTTTAAACTGCTGCGTTAGCCTTTTTTTATTTTTCTGTACACCGAGCTGGGGCTCGAACCCACATCCACTGAACCATTCGACAGTGAAGCGAATGAGAATCGGCCGCCTAGCCCGCTTGGCTGTCTGACCGACTGACATGTTAGTGTAAAATTGATAAATATATACTTTTTGATAACTGCCCCAATAAAGCATGTTGTGTAGAGGTCAGGGTTTAAGTTAATTTTGTCCACCAGTGTTGCCGGTAAAAAATTAAGTAATTTATACAATAATAAAAAATCTAACAACTTTGTGAGACCACGTTATAGTAAAATTATCACTACACAGACCGTACTTGTCACTAGTCACGTCGAAAGGTTTGATGGAGTAAGTGCGTGCTATAAATCATCTTACAAATTCCTTTGAACAGTGTTAATTTACCGAAAAACGGCAGTCGAAGCGCTGACTATAAATAGTCAGTTTTGCCCCATCCTAGGGATCATAAACCATAAATATTGTTAAATATTGTGGGTAAAAACGGTATTTCAGGTTGGTTTGGTTCCCGTTTTTATATTTTATCTTTTTCTAGTATGTATTTTTTATGTCTCTCAAATCTCACGTTTAACTGTAGTAACTGCTAACCTTATCTCTATACTTTACATGTGTACATTACCTTAATGAAGGTAAATTTATAAAAAAACCGGTTTTAAAACCTGACTCTATTTTATTACCGCTCCTCATTTTGATAGCATCAG
The DNA here is from genome assembly GCF_040954645.1 of Diabrotica undecimpunctata. Classification (NCBI taxonomy): domain Eukaryota; kingdom Metazoa; phylum Arthropoda; class Insecta; order Coleoptera; family Chrysomelidae; genus Diabrotica; species Diabrotica undecimpunctata. The sequence continues at coordinate 143,276,275 of NC_092809.1, forward strand.
CAAATTAGACATAAAATCCCTTCAGCGTACTCAAATATATTTCACTCCTTATTACAGTCGATATCTTCGACATTCCCAGAAATGTCTACCACGGAGCTGTAAAGGAAACCGAGTAATCCCGTAAATAGGACATTTCCTTCTTTTACTCTCTTGGTACGGCTGTATTAGGGCACAAAAGGGGTTTTTCACAATCGACATAAAGTCGTTATCTTCTCTCTTAAATAGCCGTCGGCTAAATGGTTTTGGTCAGGATAGTTGAACTAAATCAGGGCCGTAACGTTTAAAAACTTGCTCAAAAGGATAAATAGTAGATAAGAGTAATATTAAATAAAAAACTTTATCGATTATAGTATAGCATGTAAAACTTATTGTTTTTAATTCGAGGCTATAGCTATAACTACTTTGTTAGTGTAGCTTCGAGTACAGGCAGAAACCGTCTTGCAATTTTTCCCCAGGATCGACCCAGTTATAACTCTCTCGTTCAAGCTTTAGAGACAAGATATAGCCAACAGCATCTAAAGCAGGTTTTTCAAAGTCAGCTGAAAGTTCGATACCAACAACACAACGAAAGCCTGAAAGAATTTGCATTTAGCGTACCATTAGGCACAAGATATTCTGGAACAAACTGCTATTCGGGCATTTATAGATGGACTACAGAATGTCGAAATGGAACAAACTCTTAGATTACAATATCACAAAACGCTAGATGGAGCACTGATCTGAGCCCATGCATAGGACGCGAAAAGCATTTCCGGATCTCGTTCAAAATTAAAAGAAATAATATTTCGAGAAACTGAAGAAGTTACTATTTTATTTCAGATGTTAAGCATACTGCAAAATCTCCAACAAACATCTCAAAATTCAAACAGTAGATGTTTTAACTGTGGAAGAATAGGACATTTATAGAATAATTGCGTAAGTCGGTCTCAGCCAAGGGTAGAACAACCAAAGCACGAGGTCAGTGGGTAGTCTAGATGGTGGGAAGAATAGGACATTTATAGAATAATTGCGTAAGTCGGTCTCAGCCAAGGGTAGAACAACCAAAGCACTAGGTCAGTGGGTAGCCTAGATCGACATTTAGAAATATACCATCACATAGTCCTACTAGAAATAATAGTAGATATAGATGCCTAAGAAATCGATTTTTCACAACTAAAGACAGAAAAGAAAAAGATGTTCTGGGATCAGAAATTACTTATTTAAAGGAGCAACTAACGATTAGTAAAAATGAAATGGAAAAGAAGACATCAGGCTTTTATTTTGTAGAATGTGTTAAATGAACCATTACATGAATTCCAAGATACTTTCAACGAATCGTATGTTTAAAGCCAGTTACATCAGTAATAGATATCTCGTGCTTCAACACAGACGTGTGAATGAATGCATGTGGCGGAAATGATATTACTTAGATGGATGAGTAGAGTGACAAAAAGGGTTACAATTAAGGAGTATATTAGGGGAAATCTAGGTTTGGCCCCAATTGTGCGAAAATAAAAGAGCATAGGTTAAGATGGTTCGGACATGTCGAGACTTTATTCACACAATACGAATAGTTGCTAATTTGACCGTTCCTGGTAGGAGTAGAAGAACATGTCAAAGAAAGCCTAGAGAAGATGCTTAGGTAGGACAGGTCGGTGAAGAGGATTGATATTGGTATGAGCCAAGATAAAAAGTTATGAAAAAGTATAATAAAACGATAACAAGATGTGGTATAAATTTGGTAGAAATTTTTGTGCTGTATGTTAAATAAACCGGCTATACTAACATATTATTAGAAAAAGTCTTTTTAGTAAGAAAAATTAGAAAATCTCTCTGAAGACTTGAGATCCATGTTATAAAGGATGTGCTGGTTAAAACTAAAAAGATAATGTAGCAAATTATGCGTAGTAAATAGATTAAGAACTAGAAGATTTTATATGTGATCAACATCGGATGATAAGTCTAATTAACCACATTTCGAAGGCATACACCAAGGTTATTTACAACAGAATAAGCAAAAAATGCGAGGATAACATTGGAGATTCGCAGTTTGGGTTTCGGAATTCTCTTGGGACAAGAGAAGCACTTTTTAGTCTACAGGTACTTATCCAGCGCTGCAGAGATATGAACAAAGACGTGTACATAAGCTTTATAGACTACGCAAAAGCATTCGATAACGTAAAGCACGAAAAGATAATTGAAGTTCTCCATAAGATCGGAGTCGACTACAGAGACATTCGAACAATAGCGAGTCTCTATTGGGGTCAAACAGCTAAAGTGAAAGTAGGATCTACATTGACCTATAAAATTGAGATCCAGAAAGGGGTACGACAGGGCTGTATCTTGTCTCCTATTCTCTTTAATATATACTCAGAAGAAGTATTTAAGACAGCGCTGGAGGAAAGCACAGAAGGCATAAAGATAAATGGAGAAATAATTAATAACATAAGGTATGCTGATGACACTGTGATTCTAGCAAGTAGCATGGAGGAACTGAGTTGCCTAATGAGTAAGATACAAAAAACAAGTGCACAATACGGACTCAGACTAAATATCACAAAAACCAAATGGATGTTAGTAAGCAAAACCCAACAACCACCACAGCAACTGATATTAGACAATGAAAGAATTGAACACGTGGATTCGTACATCTACTTGGGAACAACAGTAACTCAAATTGGGATCAAGCGAAGGAAATACGTATAAGAGTAGAAAAGGCAAGAGCATCGTTCACTAGCATGAAGCAAATTTTCTACGTATATCCTGGAGTGAGCACGTTACCAACGAAGAGGTACTACGCCGGATAGGTAAAGAGAGAGAGAGGTAGGAATAAGTATAAAGAAAAGAAAGTTGGAATACTTGGGTCACGTTATAAGACATAATAAATATAGAGTACTACAGCTGATCGTTCAAGGGAAAATAGACAGCAGAAGGGGTCCAGGGAGGAGAAGACACTCGTGGCTCCAAAACTTGCGGCAATGGTTCGGATTATCATCTGCTGAACTATTCAGATCTGCCGTAAACAAAGTCAGAATAGCCATGTTGATTGTCAACGTTCGGAACGGACAAGGCACATGAAGAAGAAGATTTTATAAATCGTTTCCTTTTGTCATCCCATCTAATTACTAAATATAATACAGTAACTAACATTCTTATGTTAATATATGGGAGATAATGATACTATATTAGCAGTATGTATAGTATAGTATCTCGTTATTTATAACGACGTATTGGTAAGAATTCGCGTTCTTTACTATAGATAAGTCTGAATGTAGTTAAACGTACCTTCAATTATTTGAAACAATTTTATAAAGACTATATGATCCAGTAAATAGCGGTATCGAGGCTTTGACTTCCACCCGTATTTTTCGATTTATTTCGATTTTTAATTTAGTAAAATTTTCCAAACTTAATTCCCTGCGATTACGTACATACAGATTTGTCCCACATTTTTACAAATATCTTGCTTAAACAACAGGGCAACACGTTCCAGCCCCTATTAATCTCCTCCATCCACCTCTGCGTCCACAATAGCACATCGGTTGTGGCTGATGTGGGCTGACAGCAAGGACAAAAGGGAAATGAATTTTTCAGGAATTTCAGCTTGCCTGATCCTGCTATACGATATTTTCGTGTTATGGCTTGTTTCCGACCCATAACGAAGAGGTCATGCTCTGATTAATACAAAAAATAAAATAATAAATTACCCCAGGTTGACGTAAATATATTTTTAATTACTTTTTTAAGGCAGAGGGATGACAATATACTTTTTTTACAGAACCGCCGTTTGGCCCTGCTGAACTGCGAAATACATTTATCATTTGGTGAGTGCTTAACATATTGATTATTATCATCTATTTACTTATTGTATAATTGAAAATCTTATTCAAAATAAGATTTTTATAAAACCCATTTCTTGAGTACCTTGTACAAAAATGAATTTGATAATCCTTAACTTTTATCCTGGTGCTACTGTTTAGAGATATGAGTGTATTACTTTAACAAAGAAGACTGATAGTCCAACATTCAGCTGAGTCTTTAGTAGTTCGAAGTACCATGTTTGGCGGCCAAAGACTTTCTGAACCTTAAGAAAAGTGCCTAGTAGAGGTTTTTTTATTTAAATTTTGTGTAATGGGTATAAAGATTTCCGTCAATACTACTGTTTTGTAATGAGCTAAGATACAGATGGTATACTCATAACAGATTTACAACAAAAAATGAATCGATGGACAGAATACATATCACAACTTTTTGATGACAAAGATAGACAAGAAATCTCAAACGAATATACAGATGATACAGGGCCTGATATAATCAGAGAAGAAATAGATTATGCAATCAAACAAGCGAAAAGTGGTAAGGCCCCCGGTCCTGATGAAATTCCCGTAGAACTGCTCAAACTTATGGACGATGAATCTATTAAAATACTCCTAGATCTATTTAACACAATATATAGAACTGGAATAATACCTAGGGAATGGCTCCGTTCGACCTTTATACTACTGCCAAAAAAGGCAAATACAAGGGAATGCAGCGAATATCGTATGATAGCTTTGATGAGTCATGCTCTAAAACTATTCTTGAAGATAATCCATAATAGGATCTATAGGAAATTAGACGTAGACATCAGTAACACTCAGATGGGATTCAGAAAAGGGCTAGGTACAAGGGAGGCTCTGTTTGCAATGAACGTTCTCTCACAGAGATGCTTAGACATGAACCAAGAAATTTACACCTGCTTTATTGATTTCGAAAAGGCCTTTGACAAAGTACAACATGAACCACTAAGACAAATTCTAATAAAGAAAAATATAGATAGCCGAGATATTCGAATTATATGTAACCTATATTGGAATCAAACAGCAAATGTGAAGGTTGAGGGTAGGCTATCTTCTGTTAGCCTACCCATTCAAATCCGTCGAGGAGTCCGGCAGGGATGCATCTTGTCGCCACTTTTATTTAATCTGTATAGTGAAACTATCTGTGAACAAGCACTCGAGGAAGAAGATCTTGGTCTGATAATAAATGGTGAGACGATCAACAATATAAGGTATGCTGACGATACGGTTCTCCTAACGGGAACGCTAGTAGAACTACAACATCTCGTTCAAAGTCTCAATATATACTGTAACAGTTACGGCTTGAAAATTAATTTGAAAAAAACTAAATTTATGGTAATCACGAAATCAAAGAACATCAGAGCTAATCTTGTAATAGACAATACAACGATTGAGCGTGTGTCCTGTTATAAATATCTAGGTGCTTGGATCACAGACGATACTGATCAGACAAAAGAGATTAGATGTAGAATAGAAATCGCTAGATCAGTCTTTAATAGAATGCGCAAACTCTTTTGCAATCTTGATATCAATATAAAGTTACGAATACGAATGCTGCGGTGTTATGTCTTTTCTACCCTGTTGTATGGAGTAGAGGCTTGGACACTAAAACAGTTGACCACAAAAAACATCGAAGCTTTCGAGATGTGATGCTATGGGCGCATTCTCAGAATATCATGGATGGACCGAGTCACTAACACGCAAATACTCCAAACTTTAGACAAAAGATGCGAAATTCTAAATGAGATAAAAACTAGAAAGATGGAATACTTGGGGCACATTGTGAGAGGTGAAAAGTACGAACTTTTAAGAAATATCATGCAGGGCAAAATTAAGGGCAAAGGAAGTGTGGGAAGAAGAAAAATATCGTGGCTTCGTAATCTACGTGAATGGTTCGGGTGTAGTTCGATTGAACTTTTTAGGCGCGCTGCTAACAAAGTCGCAGTGGCCATGATGATTTCCAATCTCCGCTAGGGAGAGTGGCACGAGAAGAAGAAGAAGTAATGTGCTAACAATATTAAGTAGATAATGGGGCAATTATCAGCGAGAAAAAGGAAATAATGAAAAGGTGGAACATTTTCAAGAACTGTTAAACCCAGAAAAAGAACAACACGAAGATGAAGAAACAATTCACCACACAGCAGAACAACTAGTTGAACAACCAACATTGGAAGAAACGATAAACGTCATAAAACATTTAAAAAATAACAAAGCACCTGGCACAGATGGAATAACTGCAGAACTGATAAAGAATGGTGGACATGCGCTATGGAGGCGTCCGACCGCATATGGACACTAGAAGTCATCCCAGAAGATTGAAAAATAGGAATCATACTTCCTATGTACAAAGGGGGAGACAAGCGACTCTGCAAAAATTATAGGGGCATAACAGTTTTAAATGTCATCTACAAGATATTATCAGGAATTATATACAGCCGCCTGAAATCGTTTTCGGAGGAGATTATTGGTGAATACCAATGTGGCTTCAGACCAAAGAGGTCAACTAAAGACCCAATACATATGTTAAGAGGTATACATGAAAAATGTGTTGAATATAACATACCTATTTACAACTTGAATATCGATTTTAAACAGGCGTTTGATGGAGTAGATCGACAAAAGATGTTAAAGCAACTATCTATGTTAGAGATACCGAATAAGTTGGTTAAACTTATACGAATGACTCTGGAGGGTTCCAAAGCTATGGTGAGAATAGATGGAGATATGACGCAGGCCTTTTATATTGAAAATGGAGTTAGACAAGGGGATGCCTTATCAACAACACTTTTTAATCTAACTTTAGAAGATCAATGCAAATATGCGCATATGCGGATGATGTTGCCATAATAAGCCGCAACAAAAGGGTATTAAGCGAAAAAGTTATAGAACTGAAAGGAGAAGCTGCTACGTTTGGTCTATATATATAAATGAGTGCACAAAATCGAATGAACATGAGAATCTGAAGGTAGACAATCATACCTACAAATATGCCTCCACTTTTCCCTACCTAGGCTCAATAATAAATGACAACAACAACATTAGTCAAGAAATACAAGCACGGATTCTTAGCGGTAATAAGTGCTTTTATGCATACAAAGACTTAATGAAAAGTAAGTTACTGAATCGTGAGTCAAAGCTGACAATCTACAAAACAGTAATTAGACCAGTGGTCACATATGGATGTGAAACGTGGACCCTCTCAACCACTGATGAAAATCAACTGAGAATATTTGAGCGCAAAATACTAAGGAAGATATTTGGACCAACCCAAGGCAGCGATGGTTCGTGGAGAATTAAAATGAACCACGAGCTGGATGAACTAATGCAGAGCGCAGATATTGTCTGATTTGTGAAGTCACAAAGACTAAACTGGCTTGGTCACCTAGAAAGAATGCCAGATAATCGAGCTGTAAAATTAGTTCAGAGATATAAGCCCCATGGAAACAGAACAAGAGGAAGGCCCCGTAAAAGATGGATAGACGACGTAGAGAGGGATCTTAAAACCATTAACATCAGGCAGTGGCGAAGGAAAGTATCCGACGGGGCAGAATGGAAGAACATTGTTAAGCAGGCCAAGACTCACAAAGGGTTGTAGCGCCATTAGAAGAAGAAGATTAAGTAGATAAATCAGTTCGTAGGGATCAATATTGGTTAGAGGTTTGTCCTATTTGGGGACTTGATGCCCTCTTAGTATGTAAATGTATTTCTGTCAGGTTGTTGGTGATGCTTTGTGGGAGCTGTTTTATGAAGATGTTGTCAAGACCTGTTGTTGTCCCACAAGATTTTCGAGCACATCAAATTGATTTCTCATATTGCGGTTGCGTTGCAAAGTAGGATCATATCTTTGGAGTAACGAAGATTTTGGAGGTGCATTTGAAGGATTCTACCTTTGGATATTCAAGTTATCTGAGAGGCCGTCTTATTTTTGTTGGATTTTTGCAATGATGTGTTGTGGAAAAGTGGATTTAACGTAATTGATTTCAGCATTACGGTTGGATAAGTCAATTGCTTGATTTACCAGATACCTATGTTGACGTCGATTTAAGATTCGAAAATATCTAACTGTGGATAATTGGTTGCTAAAAATTATTTATAAAGTTTCTAGTCGATGTTTTTATAATGTCTTATTATTTTGGTAGCATTCATAGGTATTTCGTTAGATGTGATTGAGTCGCAAATGAGACATTTAAATCATCGAGTTTACAACTAATGCTTATAATGCATGTGGCGTGGTCTTCTATTTTCGATGGAATTCTATTAAAGAATGCTATATGACTTTCATAGCAGATCCAAAACAAGCATCCCTAGAAACAGAACTGGAAATGTACGGAAAACAATCATTACAATTTATGTAAAAGTCGGAACATGCTTGAAACGATAAAAAATGTGCACAAATATACTTACTTGGCACAAACTGTCGGGAGAAATAAAAGTAACCAAGCTAGAGATATAAATGGAGGAGGAAGGAGGTGGACGGTATTTGGATATTTGGAACACATTTATACATAATTAAAACCCATTCCAATTTAAAATCCAAGATATTTAATGCATATATTTTAGTTATTTTCAAAGGTTTAGACGTGGTTTTGTACTATGAATATCTCGGACAGAATCAAGGAAATACAATGTTGACGTCTCTAATTGAATACGGAGCGATATCAAAACAAAAGACGCTGTGAAATGGACAGAATGGACATAACGAAACATATCAAGATGGAATATGAAACAAATAGGTTGAGGTTGGAGATGATATTAGATAGCGGCTATATTGTTAAAGCTACAGCTGTCAATTTGTGTGTTAAACTCTAATTTCACTATTTGGGAGAGTGAGTCATCGTTTGAAGGCGTAGAAGTGGGGAAAGACATATGAAAATCCAGTGGCGTACACTCACTTTTATTTCAACGTTAATTATATTATATTGTTTAAATATTATTGTTCAAAATAGGCCACAATATATTTATCTGCAGGTTTTTACTGAAGTTTCCATCTCTATATCCAAAGACCGTTTTCAAAGATATAAATTATAGTTATATTTATTTTATTTGTTTATTATTATATATTTATATATTCTTATATTATTTTCTTTTTTTTTTTTTCTTAACTTTAAAAACGGTCTCTGTACTAGAGATCGAAACGTTAGTAAAATAAACATGTAAATAGATGTATTGTGGCTTATTTCCAACATTCTCCCTAAAAATACGGAATGCCACAAGCAAAAAGCCACAGAAAAATAAATATTGCTATCATTTGTATATTTGAAAACGATCTCTTCATATAGAGATCGAAAAGTCAGTAAATTAAACATTTCAATTAAATATATTGTTACTTATTCCCAACATTATTTCTAAATATACAGAACGGCAAGCAAAACGCCATAGAAAAATAAATATTACTATCACTTGTATATTTGAAAACGATGTCTTTATATAGAGATCGAAAAATCAGTAAATTAAACCTATAAATAAATATTTTGTGGCTTATTCCATACAGTCTTCTAAAAATACAGAATGCCACAAACAAAAAGCTATAAAAAACAAGTAATTTTGCAGAAAGCTTACTGATGCCACCAGGCTGTCGCGGCTTCTCGTTTTTTTTTTGTTTTTGGTTTTTTTATGCTGATGCCTACTAAACTATTAGAAAATATTATTCGCTGTCTAAATCTGAAGATGCAGTGCTGCTATCGCTGTTATTATCTTCACCTGGTGTAATTATAATTGGCTCTAGTAAAACTTTGACATGAGTGTCAAATTCCCACATACGATATTCTTCTTTAATTATGTGGCCTATACATTTAGCCCATTTCTCTGGAGTTACATGGAGGATTGCTTGAATCAAAAGTTCCTTAACTTCGTTTAATTTGAGCGTTTTGTTATTGCGTGCTACTTTTCCTTTCACTTGCGCCCAGATAAGTTCAATGGGATTAAGTTCGCAATGATAAGGTGGTAGACGTAGAACTTTGACACCATAATCTTTTGCATTTTCATCCACAACATACTTAAGAAATTCACTTTTCCTTAACCGTGCAATGTCAAGTAGTTGAATTTTGAGTATTGATTCTTCGTATGCAATCCCCTTTTCTGTAAGCCATTCTTGAATTCTCCCTTTCCGCCATGCCGTCGTCGGTAATTGTTCTAGTCTGCGGCTATGATATGGCGCATTGTCCATAACAACCACAGACCCAGATTCCAATTTTGGTAAGATTCTGTTAAACCAGCGCTCAAATACTTCGGAAGTCATTTCTTTATGATAATCACCTGTTTTTTTCGACTCAAATTGAAGCAAACCATCATTAAAGAACCCTGTATCACTTCCTATATGGGTGATGATTAAACGCCATCCCGTTCCTGATGGAGCTTTTAATCCTGTAGACCAGCCTTTTATAAATGCTTCGCGTTTACTTTTGACATTTAAATCTTGCCAAACTTTTCCAACTGTATGACCTTCGTTAATCCAGGTTTCATCCAAATAATATATTTTGCATCCAGTGCTGCGAATTTTTCGTATTTCATCTAAATATTTTCTTCTCCACAGAATAATTTCATTTTTTTCTAATAGCATACTTATTCTGTTGCGTTTTACATATCGAAAGTTCATTTCGCGCATGGTTCTGATTAAGACCGTATGAGATATCTTGAGTAAAGAGTCATCGTTTTTGAGCTCTTGAGAAATTTTTTTCAGTGTTGGAATTTCACTCCGAAAATAAAATGAATGAATTTTTCGACGTATAATATTCCTTGTCTCGTCATCGAAAACAATGCTTTTCCTACCTCTAGTTTTACCTTTTTCTTGCTTTTTATTTTCCGATGTATTTTTATGTACACGATAAATACAGCTAACGGATACTTTTGTTAAACTGCTACAAATGTCGACCGCTTGGCTAACATTTAATGCCATTTTTCTGCCGATAATTCCTTCATAAACGTTTCGTATCATTACCTTCTCTTCGGACGTTAACATTTTCCGTCTCTTTTGCGGCTTTTCATTTTTGGTATCAAAATCAGAATTTTGCTGTCTTCTCTTGAAACAACTCGGTTTTTCGTCCATTGTATTTCAATAATCTGTGTATATGCTATATATACAATAATTTCAACAATTTTGTATAAGAATATAACTAAAAATTTACTATAAAACGACAAACTATAACACTCCTATTATCAATAACACGTTTTATCAATACTACAATACAGTATTGTTAAAACAGTATTGACAACAATAAGTTTACAAACTTATCACATAAAATATACTCACAAACTACACTACCGATAGAAACGCCAATTTAAAAGAACCATTTCTTCGGCGAAAAAATAATAAAAACTAGTTTTACCGCATGTCTGGGTCCGAATTGTAAAACGGAATTTCCTCGCTAATTCCAACATTGCCAAACGATTAAAAAATAATGTTTTAAAATATCGATTTTTATTTTATAAATTTAAATATGTAACGAAACGGAACATATAAATAAAATTTATTTCATTACAATTTTGTGCTTAATTTTTACTATTGAAAAAATCATGTTTTTTGTATTTTTATGACGGTAATAATCGCTGCGAGGAAGAATACAGGTTTTGTATGACCATAATTACTACTTGTGAACAAGAATTGGCTACACTGTACGACAACTTCTGGTCAAGTCTACTATCTTTTTCTTAAAGTGCCATCTCCGCGGCGGAGGTCGGCAATCATCATAGCTATTCGGACTTTTGAGACGGCTGCTCTGAAAAGTTCATTTGATGTACATCCGTACCACTCTCTCAGGTTGCGCAGCCATGACATTCTACGCCTCCCTATGTCTAAGTCTACTATAGAGAAGCACAAATAAATATACTACTTTATATATTCTGTAATTTCTTATGAGGAAACGCAAATTGCAATCGAGAAAACAGGCAGTTTTCGAGGGCCGCTGTGTACATTTAAATTTGAGGATATTCGGCGTTTAAACTATAAAATCACTGTTCTGAATTGAGGGTTTCTACTATAGATGTGTAAATAATAAAATTGTTTTATTAAAATGGGTGTTCCGTTCCAGCAACATTGGCGAAAAGTGGCCATAATCTCCTACTGAGAGGATTATTCGCAGTATAATGGATCAATTTAAGTCCACTGGTTTCAGTAAACAATCAACCAACATCCACATCTCGACGATGCGTAAGATCTACCAAAACATCGCCGCTGTCCGTAAAAATGTGCAGTAGAATCAGAGGAAGTTGATTTTTCGTCACTTAGAAGAACTCGGTTTTTGACAGGCCACAACTTGGGCGAATTTTGCATCGTGTCTAGGGCTTGCACCCTTAAAAAATTCAACTCACTTAGAAACAGAAGGGGAAGAAGAAGTGAACGAGAGAACGATGTGTGTTTGCTGAATAGGCTCTGGAGTAGCAGTTGTAAACTGGCCCTAATTTTCATCGAAAAATCATCTTCAGCAATGAGGCCAATTTTTGGATGAATGGGTACGACAAAACAGAATTATCTGATATTGGGCTGTAGTTATCAATCCAGATGAGGTCCAATAACGTCAAATGCATCCCCAAAAAGTCACTGTTTGCTGTAGATTTTGAGCTATTGTATTGAGATTTTGTATTTTTTATAGAGTCTAATGCAAATTTTGAAGCCGTTAATTTTACTCCTTCGTGTATTTTATTGGATGTTAACCAGGTAACAATGTTTATAAAAGTAGGTATGTTTATTCCATGATATAGCTAGTGCAGAACAATAAAGAAACTGAATTTTACAGCCTGCGTCACTTTGAGTTTCTCACATTATTTCATTTAAACCACCATATATGGAACTGAGTTTTCTCAGATTTAATTTTAACTACTTTTTATCTACAATTTTTATGAAATATATCCGGTATACTTCTTTAAAAATTTACGAAAATCACTTCACCAACAATTCGTTTACTCCACCACTGCCCACATCTCTGTGGTCGTCAACTCTATATTTTATTTAATCAGCTTTTTATCCAGGCATTTAAAATTTACTACGTTCTGGGGCGCAACACTCCTTTAATGCTTTTGCGAAAATCTGATTTTTGCCCTTCTGGCCAGTAACGTAACGGAAACCGTCGAACACCACACAGAGATGAACTTTTTTCGCTTATTTTCGACCAGTAAAGAAAGGAATGAAAATAAAGGGATCGGAAATGATTCATTTGAAACATATTATTACGCATGTGACGTCTGAACTGTAGTTTAAGTTCTCATATTTAAATGTAGATAGAAACTTACCGAGGATAAAATAATATTATTTCGACTGGATTGTACGTGAACCAGAAAAGCTGCCAGGAAATCAGAGGAAGAATTAAATAAAGTATGTAAAAACTTTCAGAAACAGACAAAAATAGATAGAAATAAATAGACCAGACAAAAAATAAAAGAGACCAAGTCGAAATACATGGCGCTCAGTATACGATTTTACTATGGTCCAGCAAATAAATAATCATATGAATCATTTAAAATCACGCAGTCGAAATGTGCAAAAACGCCCAGAATCACGTTTTATTCACACAAGAGCTACAGTATATTCAACCAACTTGTCATTATCCCCTTGTTCATAGTTTTGCATATTTTGTTACATTTTTTTTAATAAATAGTATTCTTGCATAATGTTATTTAACGTAAATTTCTTTCACCTACTTTTGTAATAATTTTTTTCTGAAACAAATACTACTGTGCTAAGGATAATTTATATTCAGAGTAGATATACAAGGAACTAAAATATCACTTTTAATTTTTGTTAAAAAATACTTCGGAGTAAACTGAAACATTTTGTCAATTTAAATAGTGGTGGTTAGATTGACCATATTTATGTCTGTTAGAGTGTACCGTTTTTGAGACATCTGCGATTACGGGTTAAAGTAAGGGCTTTGGTAAATATATTTAACTTTTTATTTTCAAATGAAAATTCTTCTTCTTTAGGTGCCATCTCCGCTACGGAGGTTGGCAATCATCATAGCTATTTTAATTTTTAAGGCAGTAGCTCTAAATAGTTGTTTTGAGCTGCATCCAAACCATTCTCTCAGGTTCTTGAGCCACGAAATTCGTCTTCTTCCGATGCTTCTTCTGCCATATATCTTTCCTTGCATTATGAGTAGCAGGATGCCATACTTCTCGCTCCGCATCACATGTCCGAGATACTGTAGCTTTCTTTCTTTAATTGTAAGTTCAACTTCCTTCTCTTTACCTATTCTTCTCAGTACTTCATTGTTCTTAACTCTATCTACCCAGGAAACCCTCATAATTGTTCTATAGGTCCACATTTCAAAGGCGTTAAGTCGTCTCATTGTGTCTAGATTTAACGTCCATGATTCCACTCCATAGTATAGTACACTATATACGTAACATTTTGTTAGGCGTACTTTAAGAGCTAATGTTAAATCTTTGCCACATAGGACCTTTTTCATTTTCATAAAATTAGAACGTTCTTTTTCGATTCTGACTTTGATTTCTGCAGTGTAGTCATTATTTTCTGTTATAAGTGTTCCTAGGTAAGTGTACTTTTTTATTCTTTCGATCTGCTGGAATTCTACTGTCAAGATTTCGTTAGTATTATGGTTGTTTTTACAAATTTTCATAAACTTCGTCTTTTTGATATTGAGCGAGAGTCCGTACTCCCTACTACACATTACTATTTTACTTATGAGTCTTTCCAGGTCTTGTAAACTATCGGCTATTATTACTGTATCATCTGCATATCTGATGTTAACTAAGACTCCATTTACTCTTATGCCGACTGTTTCATCTTCCAGAGTTTCTCGAATTACCTCTTCAGAATAAGCGCTTATATAACGCTTATTCTGAAGAGAAATGAAAATACTCGTACTAAAAATAAAATAATTGTGGGAAACATTTTAATTTGTTTATGTACGGTTTGCAACTATTTCTAAACTTTTTATCAAACATGATTACATTACAATCAACATTCCTAATGACCATTAGGCTAATTTGCTTATTGTGTTTGGGATCGTTGTAAGCGGTTATATTATATTTTACCTCTCAAGCACGACAGCTAGAAAGTTTCTGTCATATTGATCTAAACTCAGTATATTGTAATTCAAACGTGTAGTTTCAAGTGACCGTCATGCCTAGACGTAAGTTGGATATTGATGAATTAATTGCAAATGTGCATAAATATTATACCATGAAAAGAGATAATGGTGGACCTTTAAAGTTATTAGTATGTATAAATCAACGCATTTGTGACGCACTCGGGATAAGTGAAAGTAAGCTAAAAACTGCAATATGATGTGCGCCATAACCCTTTGTTTGTGCTCAGATTAGCTTAATCAGG
The DNA here is from genome assembly GCF_040954645.1 of Diabrotica undecimpunctata. Classification (NCBI taxonomy): domain Eukaryota; kingdom Metazoa; phylum Arthropoda; class Insecta; order Coleoptera; family Chrysomelidae; genus Diabrotica; species Diabrotica undecimpunctata. The sequence goes on from NC_092809.1 coordinate 143,291,380, forward strand.
TTCAAATCGCAGTGATATGATGGAAGTCTTGACATGTATGATTAAGGCGATGTTGTTTGATTAAACACATCAACTCTACCTTAAGTGCATTCTAATATTACGAAATATTTTTTTCCGGAGCCATTTTTGCATTTCGGGATATCGGTGTTTGATGTGGGAATTTGTTCAGTCTGGTAACTATGCTGCATTATGCGGCGACTATGAAGGTGTTAAATAAATAAACATTGCGCGATTTTTGCCATTTTTTATGATTCTCATGAAATCAATAAAATGTATTACTTTCATTGGCCGATCACTATGTAATTTCCGTTGGTAAATCCTAGTCTTCAAAACCTATAGCATGAAATTTCGGTTTGGAGTTTTGGCAATAGGTAAATCTAAGACACTTGAAATATGCCTTAAAAGGGCTGAATTTAAACATTTAAAAACAAACGAACTAAAACATTTAAAACTGCTTCTTTTTGATTGCACATGTACATTTTTTGAGCCTACATAACTTCAACTACAAATTTTACCCAATATCGCCTTTGTGGGTGCTTTTTCAGTGACGTGTGGTAGTTTGTACTTTAAAAGTTTAAATTCTTCGTTTTTTAGGTATATTTTAAATGCCTTTAGTTGTTACCAAAACTAAAAATCAAAATTTTCTTTAAATTTCTTTCTTTTAAATAAGTTTTGAAGATTAATTAGGCTCTCACAATTGAATTTCCACTACGATCGGTCAATAAAAGTGATCAATTGTATTGATTTTATGAGATTTCATGAGAAAATGGCAAAAATCGCTCAACGTTTATTTATTTACCACGTTTACAGAAGCCGCCTTCATTTGCGGCAAAATACAAAGATTGCATAATCGCATAAAATCTGCAACCCAATGCAGCGATGGTTTCGTGGAGAATTAAAATAAACCACGAGCTGGATGAACTAATGCAGAGCGCAGATATTGCTAGATTTGTAAATTTGGTCACCTAGAAAGAATGCCAGATCGAGCTTTAAAAGTAGTCCAGAGATGAAGCCCCAAGGAAACAGAACAAGAGGAAGGTCGCGTAAAAGATAGATAGACGACGTAGAGAGGGATCTTAAAACCATGAACATCAGACAGTGGCGAAGGAAAGTATCAGACAGGGCAGAATGGAAGAACATTATTAAGCAGGCCAAGACTCACAAAGGGTTGTAGCGCCATTAGAAAAAGAAGAAGAAGAATCACATAAAAAGTACTAATAAACATTTTTGTTCAAAGTTATCTAAGCTATATTTTGATTTAAAACGTTTCTTCCTACGGCGTACAGATTCTTGGTTTATCGATTTTTTCCGTTTTCCCCTTAGGTGGGGCGTTTAGGCGGAAACCAGGGGGTAAAAGTAGTAAACTTTTTTGTATATTTTGTGTAATTACTTTTTAGACGGGAATAAGCCACAATTAAAGGTTAAATTACGTTTATTGACGTTTCAATTTCCACTTCGGAAATCGTTCTCAAAATACAAACATTAGTAAATTGACCTTTAATTGTGGCTTATTCCCATTTAAATAGTAATTACCTTAAAATGTCACAAGAAAATAGCTTCAGAACAGTATATTTTGTGTTCCCAAAATGATATTATCAGCAAAATTCAGCTTGTTCGTATGATAGTCAGCTTGTGCATAGATTCGATACTTAGACGGTATTTACAATAAACGATATTTACATACGAAAAACCTAAAGTACTTAAATTCCATACGCTTGTACTCAATCCATAACCAAATTTAATGCACGCTGGTAATAGATTCAAACAACAACTTTTTTTTAATGCATTACAACTACTAAAGCACTGGGATGAAATTTTAGGATATTCCGTTCATATTTAATGGCACGCCAAATAGGTCTGACACCGATCTTTAAAATTATGAAGCCATCTGTAAAAAATCAAAGGGGACTAAAGGGATCTAAAGGGAAAAGGTGTAAAAGAAGACGCGAAACTAAGTCATACAATAACCAAATATAAAACAAATAAAACAAAAGATTTTAATCAGATTAGATTTATCCTAGACCCAAATAATAAAATACTAGTACACGAAAATTATGTCAAAAAGTGATGAAAAAAATACTTTGACAGTTCACTTAATGCAGAATTTTACAGATCAGTTAAGCGAACAGAGACAGTACTCGTAACAGCAATAGTTACCAAAATAACAAACGGTGAAGTTGCTTCACCACAAAAAATAAAGAGAGGTTAAGCATTTGGACCAGATAATATCATTAGAAAAGTGTGGATAGCATTAGAAGAAACAAGAATAAATTGAATAATTGGTTTGTCCAATAGGATTATTGAAGTGGGACAAATGTCAGACGAATGGAGAAGCCGTAAATGTACCCATCAAGCAGAACAACGACAGGAGAAAGTTTCATTATAAGGCACTTTATGGAATATATAGAAACAAAGAGACAAAGGTGATATGGTATTAATTGAACTTAACAAACCGTATGATAGGATTCCCCGAAAGTGGAATTATGTGAATATTGTAAGAGTTATGTATGATGGAGTAACAGATACAATCCACAACCAGCTACCTAAGGTAAAACACACACTCTTGATTGATAAGTTATCTCTACTTTGAATAACTATTTACCTGTACGTAAAATTGTCAAGATTTTTACACCGTCACACATACAGAAAAAAAAAGACCAAAAAAAATCTGGTGAGAGGCGCTTCGACAAGAAATTATGTGAATGAGAAGGTATTAGTATCGTACAAGATATAAACTTCTGGGAAAATGCAATTAGGAAAGTTGACGTATAGGAATAAAGTCAAAAAAAAAATGATAATAATAGCATAGGTAAAATGTATTACCTACTTTGTTCTATTGCTTTCATTATCAACATATTCAGAAAAAAACGTCTTTTTTATTTAGCGTATCTAAAACAAAGTATCCACACATGCTTTAATTTTATTTCGTTTAACATAGAATCCAAAAAGACCAAAGAATGTATGTGAATACTAAGACGCAAAAATTATTTAAACTTTTTTAGTATTATAGGTTTCAAACTTTTGTCAATAAAGAGTAAATGAATACTTACTATTTTAGGTAAAGAAGTAGAATAATTATACTGGTAGAGCCAACTAATCACTGAACTAATACCTGATTAACTGATTAACTATTAACTGATTAAAATGACAATTTATTTGAAATAGTATAAATAAAGGACGTCAAAATTGTAGTTTTTTGTATCAACCGTTAAACCGTGTATGAATAATTTTGATGAAATAAACAAAGCTTTTTGCTGTACTCAAAATCATTTGAAATAATACAAGTTTTTGTAGTCCTATCCATGTTTTAGTACCAATAAATTCGCTATGAAACTCATTTTTGTTTGGTTTTGTAATAGACCGTCGGGCTTCAATACGACGTTCAACCATGATTTTATTCCTTATGTCTTTTTGTGTTCTGAAAATGTCATATGAGATAAGCAAAAAAAAATAAATTTAGAGTTAAACCGGGTTCGTTTTTCTGAAACTAGAATTTTTCTTATTTTCGCAAATTTTCAAAGGTAAATTTTTTCGTTTTCGCCATCTGCCTTTATGCCTTTTTTTACAGGTCCTTTATCGTGAAAACTAACAGACTTTCCAGTGGGATGAAGGAAAAAATCACGGTCGCTGACCTATTGACATTACATGTTAAGGTCATAATTAACAGGGTATACAGAGTGTTACATCTCGAGTTTTCATAATTTTTTGCAAAGACGGACCTCAATTTTGATATAGGTTAGTTGGTTGTCCTTTTAAAGTAAAAGACATGTTTTGACTGATCTAATTGTACTCGCTTTTTTAAATAAGAAACAATTTTCCTCAATAACTAAATTTTGACAATGACAACAACAAACTAACCAAATTTATAGACGGAGACAAAACTTCCCTATTACCTTTTTATGGCTTGGTCACATATAATCTTAAAATAATATTAAATATTTCCATAGCTGAAATGAATGGGTCCGTTGAGAGTGTTTTTCACTGAAAGTAAAACTTAGGAGTTTTACATATGAGTTTAAATTTAAGATACATTTCCTATAACAATTAAATGACTATATTGTACAGTTTCCATCAGACTGGTTACCACCAAGTCCATAAATGTCTCAATGTATTTTATAGTACGTCAATTCTTTCACCATTCCACTTTGTATTATGTGTTTATTCTTTGATTCATGTTGTTGTCCTCTTAGCTTTTAGTTTTTGTTAAAAACAAAGACCTATGTACTGAGGCGTGATAATGAGGTACATATTGAAAGCCTCAAAACCGGTAGCCTACAAATTCTACTATAATAAAAAAACTTATCTAAGATTGTAAGGATTGACTTATCTCCTATACATTAGTATTATGGACTCCCATTGGCAACCTTTTTATCATTTGTAATAAATTCGTTATTATATATGGGAGATGCTTGATGACCTTTCGTCAAGACATTTCCACGAAAGAAGTATAGACATGTCCAATGTGATTTTGACAAAGATTCAATTTACCATATTATACTGATTCTGAAGAAGAGAGGGTTAGAGGAGAAAAGAGGGAAAGAAATTGTAGTCAAACATCTTTATATTTAGATTTCACACCAATAACAGTAATAACATTATGGAAAGTTATATTTCCAGAGCTTTCTAATAAAAACAGTAACTCTTTAGCTATTCATAAAAAGTAGTTGCACAGTAAACGCGGAAAAATAAAATAAATGAACATTTTAATTTTGGTTTTCATTAAATTTTGACATGGCGTGGCAGTGTGACTGTGTAGATGTTATAAATTAAATATAAATTATACTGCGAAATTCGGGATGAAACTGGCATTTCCGTAACTTGCACGTTTCAATTAAAATTAATTTTTATTGCTGCATTGCCGTACCGAAACGAATTTTGTTAAGCGGTAAATTATGTTTTTTAATCTGCAATAACAATGCAATGCCAACTTTATCATCCGTAAAATTCAACGGTAATAAATTAATTATTAATGGCATACTGGAAATTTAATTTAGATAAATTTAGCTGCCGCCTCTTCATAGGATCAGGCCAAGATTTTCCTAGATTCTAAACTAATGTTTTAAAAACTTACCAAAGGGAGAACAATTACAAGTAAGATGCAGCCTGCCCTTCCTAAACCCAACCTTTGCAGAAAGTTTATAAGCATTTATAAAACAAAAAGCTAAAAGAATTTTACGTTAAAAAAACAAAATTGTGAGAAGCATACAAAGTTTATTTAATACAATATAATCTTACAACATTGATGTTTTAGTGACACTCTTGAACCAAATTTATAGTTCAAGCGTATTACCCAAAGAGTGGTTAACGTCGATTTTTATTTGTCTCCACAAAAAGAAAAACGCAAGAGAATGCAGCGATTACCGCACCATCATGTGCTAAAGTTACTACTAAAAGTCATCTATAACCTAATATATGACAAACTGGACATAGACGTTAATGATACACAATTTGGTTTTCGCAAAGACCTAGGAACGCGTGAAGCTCTTTTTTCACTTAATATACCGATACAAAGATGCCTGGACGTCAATCAAGATATATACGAATGTTTTATTGACTATAATAAAGCATTCGATAAAGTACGACATAAACAATTAATTAATGTCCTGAAATCAAAGATGATTGACTACAACTACCTCAGGATCATATCAAATTTATACTATACACAGCGAGCAAAAGTACGTGTTAAAAATAGCTGTCAAAAGAAATTGAAATTAGATGTGGAGTGAGACAGGGATGCGTATTGTCGCCAATTATTTTTAATGCCTCCTCCGAAGAGATCCTGAAAAACGCTCTTGAGGGTGAAACAGCTGGAATAAAGGTAAATGGAGTTCCCATTAACAACATTAGATATGCGGACGACACTGTAATCTTAGCCGAAAATATTGAAGATCTTCAGAGATTGGTGACCAGAATAGCGGAGTATGGAAAAGAGTATGGTCTAACAATGAATGTGAAAAACGTCAAGGTCGGAACCAACGTCGAACAAATGGACAAATATGCATATCTGGGAACAATGATCAACTCCACAAATGATTACATTCAGGAGATTAAAATCAGAAAAGAAAAGGCTAGAGTGCTGTATACAAGGGATTTAAAATTGGAACTAAGAGTTAGGTTGGCGAGGTGCTATGTTTTTTCGACTTTATTTTATGGAATGTAATCTTGGACCTTGAATGCGACATCAACGAAAAAACTGGAATCATTTGAGCTGTGGGTGTATAGAAGAATTCTGAAAATATCATATACATCAATTGAACTTTTCAGAGCAGCCGTCTCAAAAGTCCGAATAGCTATGATGGTTGCCGACCTCCGCCGCGGAGATGACACTTAAAGAATAAAAACAACTTTTAAGAAGAATTTACAACTTTAAAAGAATAAATACCTAAATATAAATATTAGACAGAACAATATTATACAGTAAACTTTGCATTTCTGGCCTTTTTTAAGGCGAGTGTTTTAACAATGTCAGACACATTTACATTTTCTGAAATATTCTTTTCAATACAAATCATGGATAAGTCTGAAAAAAAAATTGTTTAAAAATTCCTTTATAAAAGGTGTAATAATAAAAACCCTATCGGGCTACATCACAGAACGTTTTCGGAAATAATATTCCATCATCAGTGCTATCTGGATGTACATGTTTTGAGCCACTAAATACTTGGGTAAAAATTCTTTAAATATTATAAAATTAACTTTAAGTTACATTATTTAACTTTATAAACTAGAATGTTTTAAGTTACAACAGGAATAGATGACATTAATATATAATGGATGCGAGGTATGGGTGATGACAGAAGACAAAGCGAAAGCTGGAAGTCTTTGAAAGGAAAGTGCAAAGAAAGATATTTGGATTTATTAACGAAAAGGGATTATGAAGATCCAGGTACATCCACGAACTTTATCAACTGTTCAAAGAGGCACCGATCTCAGAATTTATTAACCTTCAGAGATTTCGATGGGTTGGTCATGTAGTGAGAATGGAGACTGAAAGATTGCCAAAAAGAGCCCTAGATAGTAAATTGCAGGGCGCAACACCAAATGGAAGGCCACGGAAAAGGTGGGAGGAAGAAGTGATAGCGGACGCGCAAAATTTGCTAGATGTGAGAACCTGGAGAAGATCGGCGCATGACCGGCAAAGTTGAAGGCATAGTTCAGAAGAGGCCAATGCTCGATTTGGGCTGTAGCACCCTTGAGGAGAGATTTAGTTGATTACATTTAATGCTTTTATTTTAGGAGAAATATAGGGTACACAATTTAATTTTTATTATATAAATCTTGACCTACAATATCTTTTTCATTTACACTGGATCACATAAAATATTTTTAAGAACCTTTTATATTGCAGACCAATCCTATAGGTCGTTGAAAAAATTAAACAATGGATTATGCTGCTTTATTTGTTCAAACCTATTTTTTAATTTTGATAAGGCAATGTTTAATATAACAAAGGAAAAATTAATTTTAAATTGGTCAAATGTTATTTTTGAGTTTTATTTTTACACTCGTAGTCAAATAAACGCTTTTTCTTTTGGGGACTAATTAAATTAGTCGGTGGAAACGAAGGGTCGCAATCGATATCTTGAGCAACTTTTTTGGCCTCTTCCAAAATAATTTTACTGGGCACCTGTCTTTAGAAAATACTTGTTCGTCCACAATGAGGTTAATTCACGGTTTGTAACATGCACAACTTTTTTATATAAATCCATTTAAAGCCGCAGATGCTAGATCAAATTTGTCTGTTTTCAATTGTTCAGATCTCGTTTGCTTTACGTCAAATCTGAGATATTTTATAATATCTTTGAATTTGTCTCCTAGCATAGTTTGCCTAAAAATCTGAGGACCCCATACTATTGACCACGACCTGCTGGTTGGGAAGCAAATTTTCTTCCAAAGTTATAGTCCATGTGTCCATGTGTCATTTTTCAAACATCGATGTACTTCTGTAATAGTGCATTTTTGTATATGACAGAACTTACCAAAAAATTATTCTTTACATTCCTTTTTGCATACGAAGTAGGACCTGATTGCTCTCTATAAATATTGTGCTAAGCGCGGCGTCATATAATTATAGTAAACATTCAACGAATACGAAGAAACTAAAAATCTTACCACCTACTGATCTAGAACCAATTATTTTCCATGTTGGTCCGTCTTTCGATTGTTCTCTGTCTCCGATCGAAATAGCTTTTGATTGTTGACCTCTGTTTCTCTTGCGATTTGGCTTAGATGCACGTGGATTTACAATAACATTAGCTGAATACAGCTAATATTATTGTGAATTCATAATATTAGCTGAGTAGAAGCAGTGTTTACATAAATTGATGACTTTTGTACAATGAAACGTTCTAACTGATCGGAAGCAAAGTTACTTTTCTTCAAGAAGTTCAAGTTCTGATAGTCCACATCGAGACATCTTTACAGTCTTCTTGAATTTTGACAAATGAACGAATGTTCTAATATTCCAGAAACGAGAATCAGTAGAATCTATTAAATGCACGATAAACCAAAAACTTTTTTATAGAACAAACACGATATAACCAAAGACCTTATAGGATCAAACGTACATAAATATAATTTTACTCATCCGACAGGAAGTTGAAAGAAAGAATCGTCCAATTTCCGAGTACACGATAATAACTAGCACAGGGCCAGTTTGTCCCCTTTAGACTTCTTGGTAAGCTTCTAGAAAAATCATTGAATAAATTTCGTAAATGATATTTTTTTGTGTTAAATAAGGTTTTGTTTCAAAATATTAAGTCATAAATTATGAAATTATTATTACCTCAAATAAAAAAAAAAAACTGCAATAACTTCAAATCGCAACAGGGGCCAAGTTGGTCCCTCCGACATTCTAGAGTTAATGCGGATTGACACGAGTCAAGTGTACTTGGTTATAGTCTGCTTGGACATTGCGCTCGCAACAATAGATACTTTGATTGTGTCACCTGTTTATCCAAGTACACTTTTATCAACAGGTTCTATCCAAGTTTAGTAGGACGTTGGCCAACTGTCTTGGATCCAAGTAGTGTAGTATTATAAAATTAAAATGGTGTCAAAAATCTAAAACAAGAAGTAAATACAAAAAGAACATGGTCTGAAAGGAGGAGTGTTAGATTCATGGAGTTATACGAAACTGAGGAAGCATTATGGAATGTGCGGATAGAGGAATATAAAAATAGGGATGCTAGAAGTGCAGCATTTTTTCTTTTTTATTTCTTTTTTCTGGATTTCAAGCTTAAGCTCTTTACAATGGTTATTTGACATCCAATTCATTTAACCGTGGCAACCAACTTGGTACAAGTCCACTTGGTCCAAGTCGGAATCCAAACATTCTTGGATCGTGTCAACCCGCCTTTAAGGGCATCTATTGTGCTTTCCGATCTGGTACTAGAAAGCGGTTTTAGTGTCAAAGTTGGAATTTCATGTTTTAATTCTTGCTAGAGTTAAGTCGAGACGGAAATAAAACGTAAAGTTCCTGCACAACAGCACTAAAACTTGTAATTTCTAAAGACCCTTTTGCAGCATTATTAGTTCCTAAATTTAAGCTATGGGCTCTGCACCAAAAGGCACAGAGGAGGCTATAAAGTTTAATTTAAAAACCTTTTTGTGTAAACCATTATTGCGACTTTTCATATTCAGACCATTATTGTAGACCTGTATAAATGGGAATAAGACACAATTAAAGGTTAAAATACGTTTATTGACGTTTCAATTTCCACTTCGGAAATCGTTCTCAAAATTTCCGAAGTGGAAATTGAAACGTCAATAAACGTATTTTAACCTTTAATTGTGGCTTATTTCCATTTAAATAGTATTTAATTTAAAATGCCACAAGAAAATAGCTGCAAAACAATATGTAGACCTATACTCTTAAATCCACTAAACAAATATTGTGAGTCTGCAAAAATCTAATAAAACATTGATTCAACCTTGTCTTGTCAAGTCTGATATTAAAAGGAATCATAAGAAATGCTCTCTAATTTCGATTTGCTTTGATTTATTATTTAATAAAACAAACCCTACTATAACGGTAAATTAGTTTTTCTGACTTCCTCATGACTGTTATTTTCTATTCTAAGCGGGAAATTAGTTCATTTTGAATATGAACACCCAAATAATGAGGCATGTTTGATGGAGTCCTTTTAATCCTATTAATGTGGTCGGATATCGTATCATTAAAGTTTGCAATAGTTTCAGTTCATTTTAAAAAGTTTGAATTTTGTTGCTGATATATATTATTATTATTTTCTCTAAACTATAAACTCTCTAAACTCAAATTTTGGCTGGCTATAAAGCATATACCTATAACCTGATTTAAATGTCTCCTATCATTATAACCCTCAACAGAACAATTAGCTAGGAAAAATTTAAAATATTTTTCTAGAAAACACACATTCTTTTGATTTAGATTATACCTGCCAGTATCTCATGTCTCTCTTACGCTTGGTCTCAATGTATACCTTACACTTCTAAATAAAGAAATAAAACTTATTAAAAACATAACATTTGAACATTAATCGTAGACAACACACGGTTTTTTGTATTAACGGTTGCCTATAATACAGGACCAAAATATGAAACCATATAAAAATATCTATTCTGTGTAAAAAAATTCTTTGATATGTAATACTGTTGAAACAAAAAATAAATAATTTTATCAGTGATTTCTAAACTTTACAATAGAAAAAACATAATAGAGCATAGTAGAGCATCAAAGTAAACTGGAATTATATTAATCTGGCATGAAATACTAAAAATCTTGGTGTGTTAATGCCACTTATTTTTTTTGCTTGTTTAATCTTTTCCCAATTGTACCTAACTATTGTAATAAGTTGTTTATTCCTTCTTCAGACTTTCCAGTTTTTTACTTGTTTTATATGGTTCTGGTGTGAATGATTTCGTATAGATAATCACATAACACCGTAAAAAGAAACTCTTAAAAACATTTTAACATTAATTGTAGGCAACACACGTTTCTTTTTGTGTTAACCGTTGCCTATAATACAGGACTAAAATGTTAATAAAACCATATAAAAAAGTAAGTTTTGTGATATTTAATACTGTGGAAACAAAAGATAATTAATTTTATCAGTAATTTTTAAATTATACAACCAAAAACCATAATGTGTATAGATTGGTAGAGCATCAAAGTGGGCTGTAAAAGGTACTTCTAAAATACCTTGAACTTTAAGTTATAGTGAACGCTTTCGCTATTATTGAAATCATCTCACATAGCTTCTAATGTATGTAATGTTTCAGACATGTCTACTCCTTTTGTTGTTGGTCTAAATGAAAATATTGGATCAGACATTTAGCATGTAATAATAAAACTAAGACCCACATGCACACGCAATTAGAAAATGTATTGGCGTGTGCTACATTTTATAATTTATCTATAATAAATATCAAAGTGGATATTGTGGTTGCATTTGCTCTGTCTGATACGTTAGTGAATACAAATAAAGGAACTGGGGGCTGCTGTCCAAGGTATTTGTGAAACTCGTTGGGTTGAAAGGTATAAAGGTACTTCAGTTCCAGGGCGAATTAATGATCAACGCTCTTAAAGCAATTTCTACGTGGAAGGACAGTAAAATGTCAGCTGATGCATTTTCACTGTAAACTATTAGGAGCCCAGACTTTCTCATTTCAGTAGTTTGTCTTAGTGATGTTTTCGGTACAACTGTATCAGTTAGTCGTATTCTTTAGTCACTAAAATTAGATTCGAAGAAGGCTACTGAGACCATAGAGGACACTAAATGCATTCTTTAAAATAAAAGATCAAATTCTGAATCTATTTTTGGCAAACTTTATTATGAAGTAAAGGAAATAACTGAACAAACAAACCTGTCGTCAAAATCAACCTGCTAACTCTTTAGAAGAATATTTCCGAAGATCTATTTATTTATCCCTTTTAGACAATATTTTAACTGATATAGAAGAACGACTTTCACCGAAAGTTATGAATCTATTTAATCTTCGAGTTGGTTTAGCTAAAACTGAACACACCAGAAGATAAAGTTACATTCAAAAAAATTGCCGACACCTTGTAGGATATTATTGGACCATCTACTCCATATTCCACAGTAGAACAAGAGTTTTCACTGTGGATTCAAAAGTGGAAAAGAGTCGTGCAAAATAATGGAAAGCTTCTTGATTCTATTTTAGAAGTATTAGAAAACTGCGATATTCATATGCATCCAAATATCCGAATATTTCTGCAAATATTAATTACACTGCCAGTCAGTGCAGCAACAGCAGAGCGTAGTTTTTCTACGCTTAAGCGTCTTAATACTTGGCTTAGAAATAGAACTTTGGAGGAAAGGTTAACTGGTTTAGCACTCATCAATGTGCATCCTGAAATTTCTCTAGATGTTGATGTAACCATAGAGCGATTTGCTAAATCGGATAGGCGAATTATTTATTATTTAAATGGGAATAAGCCACAATTAAAGGTTAAAGTACGTTTATTGACGTTTCAATTTCCACTTCGGAAACCGTTCTCAAAATACAAACATTAGTAAATTTACCATTGTTTAATTGTTATGGCAATAAAGATTAAATAGGATATTTATTTGATAGTAGAGTTGAGCGCCAACTATTTTTAGAATAAAAATAGTAAAATAAAAGAGAAATTTAATAAATGAATAAAACCAGAAGAAATTGAAATAAAAATAATTATTTGACAAAAATAAGAAACATGTGACGTTTATAACGCGTTACGTAAACATTTTTCTTCTTTGAATAAATTATAGCATAAATCCAGCAGGAATCTAATACCAAAATATTAACAGCTTTGAAATTTCCGCTGTAAACCCAAATAAAACTTTAGCTATTTATATTTTTTGTCAATTTCTAGGACGGAGCTTATTGCCTGAACACTAGAGTAGTTACATCTATTTGCAAACAAACAATTTGTCTGTCTCAAATATTCTAGCGCGCTATCTCAGCCGCCGCCGTCCACGGAATAATATTTTACACCGCAACAATGCTTCGCCTCATTCGCCGCTACATATTTCGCTGAAAACTGAGAAACGTTGAGCACAATGTATTTTACAAGTGTACAAGAACGGCCATCCAGAAGGAAAGAAGTATTTATTCATAGCGCCTACGCTCTGGTAACTCGCGAACTATTCCTAGCTGAATTTTGAAATATTAAATCATAGTGGGATACTAACGAGAAATAAAAAAACACTATAGAATATACAAAATAGGAAAATCAACTACACAAGCAAATAGAAAACTCTTGGAAATAGTCGTTTGGGCATAAAAGCAGATTATTTTTAAGAAATTAGTGTTAAGAGCACTTTCATGAATTTTATTTTTAATTATTCCTATACGGAGTCAGTTTTCTGATAGTTTCTTTTTGTCTTATTGATTACACAACAATTATGTTCTAAACCAAACTAATAAAAGACATAATTTTAGATTACCTTCGCATCTTGTACAGTCTGTCTCCTTTGTTGAACATTTTTCTGGATTCCAGATTTCTTAACTTCTCAATTGATTTATGATCTGTAATATAGTTTCTGGGTAAGATCAAAACAAGGGTCGAGGATATCACAACAAAAATTGCTAAACTCAAATGGAGCTTCGCAGGCCACATTGCTAGGCAAAAAGACCAACGTTGGAACGCCACAACATAACATTGGAAACCCTACAAAGGTAGAAAACCGGGATGAAGACCACAGATAAGATGGGTAGATGACATAAAAAAACATCCTGAACAAATTGGAAGTATGTTGCTCAGGATAGACGGAAGAAGTTGCGGGAGGTCTATGTCCAAAAATGAACGACAGAAGGCTAAGAAGAAGAAGTACTATAATTTCTAATAAGTAAATAATTTATTTATCTACAGGTAACTTACAGGAAAGTTTCATATGACACTGTGTTGTTGTTTTATGATTTTAACAATTTGTGTTTCAAGCACATTTGTGTGCTTGGGATGTACAAAAAAATAGAATAAGTACCTCTAAGTAAAATAAAATAAATAAATACATAAATAAATTACTAAATAACTCATTATCATCATTAGCTAGATAACCCTTTGTGGTTTTACGATATACCGTCATTCTGATCTGTTCCTCTGTTTGTTTTTCCAATTGGTAATCTTGTTCTGCTTGTTTCATATATCTAAGTCTAGGACTTCCTTTTGATCTTCTCCTTACTGGCGTCTGTCTTATTATTTTTTTGGTATTCCATTCCACGAGTTCAGAATTATAACTATTTAGAGGCAAACATTAATGAAACAAACGAGTATACCAAAGTTTTAGAGTTAGAATAGAAAAGGCTAGAAGTGCATTCAATAATATGAAACAAATATTATGTTGTAGAGACCTCAACCTAAATCTTAGAAAACGAGTATTAAAGTGTTATGTATTTTTTGTTCTTTTGTATGGATCGAGATATGGACTTTAAATAAACAATGTCTCAATAAATTGAAAGCATTTGAAATGTGGACATAGTGAAGAATGCTGAGAATCTCCTGGATAGACAGAATAACCAATGAAGAAGTACTAAGAAGAATAGAAAACAGCAGGGAGATACCGGATTCCATCAAAATAGGAAAACTACAATATCTGGGTCATATAATACGTGGTGACAGATATGAATTCCTAAAACTAATAATGCAGGGAAAGATTCAAGGAAAGCGCAGCATAGGTAGAAGAAGAATGTCCTGGCTGAGAAACCTCAGAGAATGGTTTGGATGCAGCTCAACTGAACTCTTTCAGGCTGCAGTGTCAAAAGTTAGAATAGCTGTGATGATTGCCAACCTTCGTCGCAGAGATGGCACGTAAAGAAGAAGAAGGTATTCCATTCACTTGCCTCATTTCCACATGTCCCATCCAGCTTAAACGTTATACTGCCACGTTCTAGGCCATCCAATATTCTTTTTCACATCTAGACTAGTCTTCATTCTGTTCTGTTTCTTCTTCTGATCTCTAGTATCCCTAAGTCGGTCTCAACTCCATCTAACCACCTAATTCGTGGTCGGAATCTGCTTCTTCTTCCTACAGGTGTTCCTATCGTTAGCTTTTTAGCAATCATGTTGTCAGGCCTTCGTATTATGTGTCCGGTCCATCTAAGTCGCTGTGTTTTAATGAATGTTACGACATCTGGTTTATTAAAGAGTTGGTATAATTCGAAAATAAATTATTTACTATCTTAATGGGAATAAGCCACAATTAAAGGCTAAATTAAGTTTATTGACGTTTCAATTTCCACTTCGGAAATCGTTCTCAAAATTCGAAATTAAATCTTTTGCGCTATTGCCCTTGATCGTTTATAGCTCCAAATATTTTGCGAAGTATCTTACGCTCGAATATTCCCAGAAGTTTTTCATCGTAGGACCGGCCTCAGCAGCGTTTTTTATATAATAATTTTAGATTTTCTTTGGATATTTTTTTATTGAAATTGTTTTTGGAGTCAATAGTATGCCCTATTTGTAAGTTTTATTCCTCTTTTAATTTTTTCGCTTGTTTTATTGGTAGTAGTGACTAGCGAGCCAAGATATGACTTGCAAATGCTGTTTTTCGTTCCTCATTTGCTATAGGATTCTTAGTAACCAACATGCACTTGATTTTGTCTTTGTTAATGAATAGACCGAGTTCTTTTGCCACCTTTTCCAATTCTAGGAAATACTCCTCAACATCGCGCTTGCTACGCCATATTATGTCAATATTATCAGCGTTTGCTAAGATTTGTATCCATCTATTGTAAATAGTATCGCCATCGCCGTCTCTAATTCGTGAATATTGGACTGCCTTTACCAAGAAAATGATAAATAGGAGTCAAGCCAGGGCATCCCTGTCTGAGTCCATCCTTTATCTCAAAGGATCGAGAATTTTCTCCCTGTATCCTAACGCAGGCTTTTAAGTTAGACGTTGTCATTCTCCTTAATCGGATAAGTTTTTCTGGTATACCAAACTCACGCATTGATTGATATAATATTGTTCTTTTGACACTGTCTTGAATGGCCAATGAATCTGGTCAATTGTTGATTTTTCTGGAGTAAATCCCGCCTGCTATTAAACAATAGCAGGGCTTACCCCGCCTTACTACAAATTTGATCAGCTCGTGGTGCTTTATAATTTCTAAGCTTTTTAATGGCTTGGGCAACCTCTTCAGTGGTAGGTGGTTTTTCGTTTGGGTTAAATAGATTTCAATCATTTTGATCTACTACTGTGTTATCTGCTTCTTCGATATAATGGTCGTTAAATTTTGCGTCGAAAAATTCAACCCATCGGTTCAAGATGGAGGCCGTATCACTTAGGATATTTCCTTCTGCACCCTTACAGCTCCCTATTCTTGGTTTAAATACTTTATTCATTTTGTTAACATTTCTGTAGAACTTTCGAGTTTCGTTTTGATTTCTTAGCCATTAACAGCGATATTTTTGATTTTGACGTTGTCATCTTTTACTGCGGACTGCGAAACTGTCGGCAATGCGGTGTTGTGAAGCCAAATTCCTAATCCCCGCATGAACATTTCCGCTGGTGACCCCAATGTTCAAAACTTTAAGGTCGGAGACCCCTATGTCTGTCAGAATTACGTGACAATCGGGAGATGACGTTTCATGCACAAGCGCAGATTTCTCCACATTTCCCGCCGGCTTTTTAGGGGATAGTGGTTTTCTAACCTTACTTCTTGCGATTTGTGGAATTGCGAATATGTGAAACTGCCTAGTGTTTTAGTGCGAGATTCTGATTGTTTTCTAAGCTACATACTTTGTCGCGATAGTTTAATTTGTTTTTTAGCAGGTTGTAATACCACATGCATAATAAACATGTAAACAAGAGTTTCAACAAGAGTTTCAACAAGTTTCCAAAGTGCGACGGAGGAAACTGACGCAAAACAGTCCCTGCTGCATCTTTTAATAATTTGCGAGGTTTATCGACCACGTGCCTAAATGACCAATGAGAACGTGATCGACAAATCCGGCTCATTAGACAGAGATGCAGGGATTGTTTTGCGTCAATTTTCTCTGTCACACTGAACTGCATTTCAGCAGTCAGTCTATCTTGTATTATATGTCTATGGTACCTAGCACCTTATACGTTATCAATGAACCAAATTAGGTTGACATTTCGGTCATAGATGTGCTGGTGTTCTGTCTGATCCCTTACACCCAAAGAAGATAACATATGTAGTAAAAAATTTAACATATTCTAGTGTCGGTAATTCGTAAAGTTCTATTTTATTTACGTTTTTTTACTATAAATATTAGCTATGAGTACGTGTGCTTGGTTGCATAGTAATTTCGAGCCAGTTCTACTCTGTCAAAAAGTAACTAACTTCGCAAAAAAATAATTACTAAATTCAATAGACAGTTCGGACTGGGAATAGCGAACCGAGTATAGTATTTTTCTTATAGGACTTAAAATTATAACTTATTATAGATAAAATTGTTGAGAAAGTTTATAAATCTTTTATTTGATCAGAATTTAAAAAATGCTGCTCCCTACTACTAATCTTTCTAATTTGTTCGTATAAAATATGCCTTAAAGATTTATTATTAACTCTATTCTTTTTTTTGCAGATG
This sequence comes from Diabrotica undecimpunctata, assembly GCF_040954645.1. NCBI lineage: Eukaryota > Metazoa > Arthropoda > Insecta > Coleoptera > Chrysomelidae > Diabrotica > Diabrotica undecimpunctata. Next base: position 143,308,922 of record NC_092809.1, read on the forward strand.
GAACTATCATATAGTCACCACCATCCAATCTAACATGACGGTATAATGGCAACTTTCCACCAAAACCCAGAAGAGGGTCGCCCACCCGATTCTCCTTCGTCCGCCACGGCACTGAAACTGTTAAACCGGAAGTCATGCTCCAAGTCTCCATGGCACACTAACCCGAGCGACAAACATCCCCCGTATCGTTGTTCCAACTCCAATCCAGTGCCCCGAAACTTCGATAACAACGCATTCTTTGAAGTGGAGACGAGGCTCGTGGAGGATCTGAACAAGAATGTTCATGTTACTGTAAAGAAGTGTAATAGAATGGAAAAAAGTAGTTTAAAACAAAGTTTTCCGAAATTACTTTGTTTGAAAAGGTCGCCTGTGCTTTTTAGCCGAAGGTGAGTGAATGTATAAGATTTAAATCTGTTTTAACTTTAGCTTGTTTACTTAAACAAAAATATCTTACTATGTTAAAACTAGTACATCAACTATTGACCAGTCGTCAAAAAGTTGACCTCTAAAAATCATACGAACAATGTGAATTTTTCTGAGAATGACAATTTGGGACCCCAAAAAACGTGCAAAAAAGTTTACCACTCATAGATAAAAATATTTTAAATAAAAAATGTAGTTGATGTAGTTTTGAATAAAAATGTCCATTATCACTTTTTGTGTAGAATGAACCGTTCTCTCAGAAACAACGCTTGAAGCGACTGGCAATTTTGAATGTTAGTTACGCGCGCGAAATCAATTTTAAATAAAATTTGTATCAACTCGAAGGTGAAATTTCGCACCTCCGCTAAAAGAGTCGCAATTCAGAAAACGTTGTTTTGAAAAATTTTAGTTCAGTTGAACATGTATTTGTCAGTTCCATGACTAAATGCAAGCTAATAAGCTATTTTATTGTAAACTGGAATATATTATTAGCTTAGTATTATTGGTGCATTATTTTTCTCAGAAAATTCAATTTTTGCAGTTAATAGTAAAAAATAGAGACATGCCGATATTGTGACACTTTTTTAGAACAAGATATTATCATCTTAAAAATCAGGTTGTTAGAGTATAATAAAGCAAACACAAAGAAAAACAGAAAAAAAAATTTATTTATTGTTACAAAGAGTTATAGAATGCTGAATAACAACTGGAAATGTGATTATTCTTTACTAAATCCAAGAGATCTTTTTTATTGTCTTTAATAATAAGTACACTTTTGTAGGTCTGTTGTAAGGTACTTGAAATGGTATTGTTTTTTCTTCGGCAGAGATCTACTTGCTTGAACTATTCATTTTTATAGGAGGTTTTATAATAGAGGGAGGTAGGATGTCCTTGATTTAACTTAAAAACCTTTACTTCAGTAATCTTTAAAGATTTGATGCCTATCATGCCTATATCGTCACACAATTTTTTAAGCGAATAAAAATCCAAATAACCGAATTCATTTACATGGTAAGGTTCTTTCTTTTTTTTGCCAAACGAATGATTTATGCATACTGACTTGGCACATAGATAGGACCAGGTTTTAAACTTTTTTTTTCTAACAGAGTCGCCTTCATTCTGACTATATCCACTTCACACTATCAAATATGTATGGGTTATTGAACTTAGTTTAGGGTATTTATCCAAAGCATAAATATACATAACAATTAAAAATCTATTTTTTTGTTGGCCACAACAATTATCTGAAAAGAAAACGAAAACAAGTCCAGCTTTGTTATTAGAAGTGTCCAGTTTTTTTTCTATGAAATTAAGTACACATGAACCTATTTCATCACTCCCCCTATTTCCATGCCCTTCATGCCAAAATAAGCATTCCGTTGAACCAGTTTTCAAATCAGACACCGTGAAGTTCTAGCAATTCAACTTTGATTTATAATAAAAAAACAGATACAGTTCCTTGCGGCGTAGGAAGAACTGCTTGCAAGTCATAGACTGATACAATGTAATTAGGATTGGCTTCGCCTTTTCTTTTCTCGATAAATCTTTTTCTTCCAAATGTTCCTATATTAGAAGCTGTATTAGTAGCTATATTAGAAGTCTCTACTGGAATCAGACAGCAAATCTCAGAGTTGAAGGTGAACACACTGACTTGTGAAAATCATGCGTGGAGTAAGGCAAGGCTGTATTTTGTCTCCTCTTATCTTCAATCTGTACTCTGAAAGAATATTTATCGAAGCTTTGCACGAAACTGAAAAAGGTATGCTACTAAATGGTTACCGGCTAAACAACATCAGGTATGCAGATGACACCATAGTATTTGCGGACAAGTTAGAAGACCTACAAGTTCTTGTGAAAAAAATCGCGTATTATAGTGAACAATATGGACTCAATATACCTAAACGTTAAGAAGACCAAGCTTATGATAATTAGCAAGAAAAGAATAACAGAAGGTCAACTCTACGTCAACCAATTCCCTGCTGAAAGAGTGATGCACTAAAACTACCTCGGCACCATAATAAATGAAGAATGGACCAACAACCAGGAGATTAGAGCACGCATCGGAAAAGCTAGATCCACCTTCAATCGGATGGAGGCCGTCAATGCTGCGATGCTACGTCTTCTTTGTCCTTTTTTATGGTGCTGAATCGTGGACCTTGAACGAAGATATGTGCAGAAAACTGGAAGCATCTGAGATGTGGCTATATCGGAAAATGCTTAAGATCCCGTGGACTGACCGAGTCACAAATAAGGAGGTCCGCAGAAGAATGAATAAGAACCAAGAAGTACTGACCACCATCAAATCTTGAAAGTTACAGTTCTTTGGATATATTATGCGAAATGAATCCAGATATGCTCTCCTTCAAGCCATCCTGCAAGGAAAAATATTTGGAAAACGAGGTCCAGGAAGAAGAAGAACATCTTGGTTAAAGAACCTCAGAATCTGGTTCAATACAACATATGTGCAGCTTTTCCGCGCTGCTGCAGATAAAATAAAGTTTGCCATGATGATCGCCAACATTCGTAACGGATAGGCACATCAAGAAGAAGAATGTAGTACCTAATAACCTATGGTTGATACGACATTCTTTTTTGAATAAAAAAAAAGCATTTTAATATTTTTGTCAATAATGTATCGCGGCAATTAGAACATGAGAAGAACAAATTGTATTCTGAAAGAGCAGATCGACTACGGATGAAGTATTAACACTACTGATTCGGTTGATATATTTATTTAATATTTATATACATTAGATATTTAAGTTCAATAGAAGTCATCATCATCATCATCCAACCTTTATTTATCACATCTACTGCTGGACATAGGCCTTCCTTAAACTCATCCATTCTTTACGATTTTGTGGCCCCATCTTCTCCTGGGGCTTTGTTATTTTTTATTTTTCTTAATGCTTGTCGAATCTCATCTACCTTTATCTCTGGCATTAGTTCGGAACCTTGATTCATGATCTTCTTCGAAATGGCTGCTTGTATTCCTGTTTGATCTTTTCGTCTACTTCCATATAATTGCTCGTAAAACTCTTCGACGGCCTGTATTAACTCGTCTCTACGTGATATTATTTCATTTGATTGTTTCTTAATTTATGAATTTCGCATTTCCCATTCATTAGCTTTCTACGTAGAACTTTTAGGCTGTTATTTTCCTCTATAGTGCGTTTAGTATTATCGGTTTTAAATTTCTTTAAATCTCTCCTGATTACTTTCGGAACAGCTTTATTTATTTCTCTTAGAATGTGGCTGTCTGCGTTCTTATCGCTTCTCATTTGTCTTCTTTGGTCCACCAGCGTTTCAGTATATGGACTTATTTTACTATCTGATTTTCTTTTTAGGACAGTGCACTCGGTGACTTTCTTGTAAGGCATTTATGATGCAAGTATTCAAGTCGTTAAGATCGTTCTCGGAGGTTTCATGCAGTAGTAGCTTATTATTGATATGTCCAAATACCATGAGATTTATTTTTAATCACTATGTTCCTTTCTCTTCTTATGTTGATTTGGACTGGTTGAATACTGTTACATCTTTAATTATTTCTTTTTTGTCACTTATGATGTAGTCGATTTCGTTCCTTGTTCTACTGTTAGGACTTTCCTAGGTCTATCTACGATGCATCTTTTTGCGAAAGAAGCTGTTCATGTTAAATAAATTATTCTGAAGTAGGAATCCTAGTAGCGTTTCTCCTTGGTCATTTCTTTGTGTGAAACCGAATTTCCACAAGAATGTTTCTAGCTCTTCTTCTTTTACACCTATTTTTGCGATGAAATCGCCACATTAAATTGTGAATTGAGTAGGAAACTCATTTAGCGCAGTAGATATATCGTCATAAAAAATTTTGATTTCTTCGTCTGTATGGTCTGATGTTGGAGCGTATAGTTTCATAATTTTAAGTTGATATCTACGGTTCAGCTTTAGATTAAGATATGCCACCCCAGATGATATACTTTTGATGTTTATTATCTTGTCCGCGTGATTTTTATGGACAAAGAAACCGATGCCCCCAACTGATGTAGTTTCAGGGCCAATCGGATAGAATATATGCCCTGATTTCAGTTTTTTTAAAGTTTCACCTATCTTTATAACTTCGCTGATATATACCTATGACATCCCATTTAATTTTATACATTTCAGTTTCCATTTCTGTGAATCTCTCCTCGGACAGTAGAGTTATGTATCTTTTAATGAACAAGCAAATTCGTTTATATACAGGAAGAAGATGACCAGACATACTAGAAACTTCTAGGAAAGAATAGAAATTCGTAGACCATCGGTGACTCAAAGAAGCTTTGGAAAGGTAGAACTGTTCTAGAGAGCGTTACAGGTCCGGCTTTACACTGTTTATAAGAAGGATATTTGTTTTGTTTGGAGGAGTTGTAGTTTGTTGGCTAGCTTCTGATGCAGTTTTGTTCCTAGTTAGTCATGACGATCCTTAAACTGCCAGTCGTCCTGTTGCTGTACATGTCTGGCAGTCCTCGGTAAGTTGTTGATTAGTTTCTTGGACGTATATCCGCTTCCATATTAGTCTTTGTCATTTACAGCTCTTTTTTCTTCGATACGTTTTTAAATGGTCAGTGTTCTATTTCCTAATAGCAAATCATAACTTAGCGCAGTATTGTTTTGGTTAACTTTATTTGTGATGTTACCAATGCAGAGATTAACACTTGTTTCTTCCTATTTATATCATTACTTGCATTATGATTCCTGTATATATTTTTAGATTTAACTATTTAATATGTTTCTTTGTGTGTTTTATTAATGAATACAATTTTAAAAAGTTCTTTTATATTTTCAGGGACAACGAGAACAGAAATCCCTTAAAGACCTTAAACGTTAACACCTTAAGAACCGACAACATAAACTACGATCAATATTTGGAAAAAAGTGCCTGCAGTTATCTGAATAGCTCGAATTCAGAAAACGCTCAATGTGATAATTCAACAAATATATCGTCCCCTACTCACGGTAATAGTAGATTAGAAAATCGAAAGAAAAATAGAAGCAGTTTTCATCAGAACGTCGAAGAAGCTTTAAATTCCTTGTTGTGGCAACCGTACGAATATCAGGAGACTACTAGGGCTTCCCCGTCTACGTCACCTTTCAGGTAAGTAATTGGGAATATATAGATAGAAAAGAGCACTGGATATTTTTCAGTACAAGTCAACTTTAGTTCATTGGTCAAAAAACTATAGTTTATAATAGTATAGGTGTATGTTTTCAAAAAAAGTTGATAGTGTGTAAATTTTTTAACTAAAATCAGGTAAGTACTCTCAGCATGTCACATGCCATCTTCAGAGCTTCCTCACAAGGCATGACAACTTGTTGACAGAGATCCCTTAGGTTTGCTTCCGCCTCCATGACATTTCAATGCACAGCTATTCTCTTGGTTTAACCAGTCAGCCATTGGTCCAATAAGCACTCTCAAATATGATGTTTCATAGATGGTGACGTTTAGACAGGGCCCCTCTTCAAGGTGTGGGCATCCTTGCCAGGGAGAGAAATGGTAAGAGCAGACCTCAGTCTGCGATTGCTGTTAGTGTTTGTAGAGATCGGAAGACCAGTGGCTTGCTAAGAAACATTTTTGGCTTGTAGATCGTTAAAATCTGCTATATGTTATTGGCGTCGCTTCTAGAGTGTTGAACTACTCATTAAGAAGTTCGTTTCCAGCCAAATTAAGAAGTTTGACTAGGAGAAAGGGAACTTTCCTAGCGGGGTATCTGATGAGTATGTGTCCTAGGCGGTGGCAAGATGTTTTAAGGACCTCCTTTGCTCTGATCTTGGAGCTTGTTACGGTGCTAAGGACATATATCTTGCCGAGAGCTCGGATTCTACTCTCTATTGTTGGTATGTTCGCGAGTTGGTGGATTAATGCCGACGGATAGCCAGCACGCTTTCTCATGATCTATCTCAAGATCTTGCGTTCCGTGGCCATGATGGCGTTTATTTGGCGGTTGTTCGGTGAGCCCTTTATTGAATAATAGGTCTGATATTATCAGACGACACACTGTGATCAGGTATAAGTGTATAGGAGAGGTATATAAGTGTATGGGTATAAGTGTGTAGGAGAGTCTTGCTCTGTATACCCCAAGTTTTGCCTGATAGGGCTTCCAGGAGTCCAGCTCTTCTTCTCACTCTGTTTAGGGTGAGATTTAGTTCAGTGTCCCAATTGAGGTTCCTCTGAAATTGAACACCCAACTAGCTGACCGATTTTTGAAACGGGAGCTACATTATTAGATTACGCTCGTCTTTAAATCGAGAGGTTCCCGGATATCTGAAGAAGATGGCTTGTGTCTTGGTTGGGTTGCGAGTGACTCTTCATTTTTTGCATCATTTAACAATTTTGCAAAGTTGAGCCTGAGACCTGCTGAATACAAAGCGGTTCCTTATCGTTTCATCTACTGTTGTGAGACGAGCAGTGCTGTATCGTCGGCATACAGGAGGGTGGTTTCATTTTAATCGGGGGCGGGGAAGTCACTGTTATAAACTGTGTATAAGTGCTAAAATTGAGCCTTGAGGCACTCCAGCATGTGGAGTAAATGGTGTATTTATCGTTAATTCTAACTCTTATTGTACGATTATAGAGATATGAGTGTATTGTTTTTAAGAATTTGGTTGGCAGTCCAGAACGGTGGAGTGTTTCGATCAGACCTTCGTGCCAGACCTGATCGAAGGCCTTCTGAACATGTAGGAATACTCCAATGGCTATTTTGTCTTTTTCACTGATTGAACGTAAAATGAAGGTTGCTGCTTCTGTCAATGCTTTTTAAGAAGAGTGTTCAGCTCTGAATCCCAATTGAAATTTTGGGAGGATATGGTTTTCGTCCAGGAATTCTACGAGTTATTCCTTAAGGATGCTCTCGTAGACTTTACCTAGAATGTTCAGTAGAAATATTGGTCTGCATAATTCAGTGCTGGTTAGGGGTTTCCCTGGTTTAGGAATCATGATTGTACTGGCCACTTTCCAAGGTGTAGGAAAGTAACACAGTAAAAGACATGCATTGATGATGTTGGTAAATAGCAGAATTATACTCTCTGGTTTGGGAGTTTTTTAAGGTATGCCATCTGGGTCAGGCGATGTGTTTTCTGTCATGTCCCTACAGCATGTAGATAGAAGAGAGTGCACCGAAGTTAAAATTCAACGTATTTTAGATCAAGAGATCCTTTTTGACGTGACAACGTCTTAAATTAGGTTGTGGCTCGGAGTCATTCATGAAAAAGTGTAACGCCCGCTCACGTCTGTTACAGTGAGTCACCGAACGAGAGAGAGGCCCGCCGGACCGGCGAATGCCTTGCGTCTCTCTCCCACTCAAACATGATCGGTCCGCTGCGCGCGCAACACTAGAGAATTAGAGTCTTTCAACATTATTGGAAACTGCTATTGTTCAAGCAGTTTATTTAGCAATATCAGGAAAACCTGCGGATATCTTAGTGCGTCGAGTCTTATTGTCGCACTGAGTTATCTTCATCCGTCCAACAGCCTCGTCGAGTATCCACTCAGTAATAGGTTCGGTCTCTACGAAACCAGTAACCTTTTAACGTCTATCCTCTACCCGAGGAAAGAGTTCCCGTATTAAACGAAGTTTCTCCTCCTCAGGCAGTGGGTAGGGTGTCTTTTTCCCCTTTAATTCGGTACAGACAATCTTGAAGCCCTTTCCCCATATATCCCTTTCGAGATCTTGAAGCAGGTCACTTATCAAAAAGAGCTAGTAAGGTTTTTATATTCGTACCACGGATCAAAACCGAAATCTGTCCGTATTTAGAGTCGCGAAATAGGCAACGAAGCATTAATCACCTATTTGCCTGCATTCTGTCTATTTATTAAAATATTAGACATTGCAGACGACGTTTGGAAAGCGCCTGTATTAATTCTCAATGAATTTGAGAATTTTTAATTACTCGATTTGTTTAAATATGACTCTTCTTTTTCTTGTGTCCTGGTCAATTTTGTTGACGACAGCTCGGAAAAGGGATGCAGAGGATCTGTTAATATGACTAGCTGATCTATATACAATGAAGCCGTCGATTTCTATTCTGACCAGTAACTTATATATGTTTATAAATGATGTTGAATCTGTCCCACAATTGTAACTGGCTCTTTTTGGAATAAATTCACACCAGTGATAACTAACTTTATATCTTGAACAGTATTCTTCCATGTTAGTATTTTGAAATATTATTCCTAAAAACTTTTAATTATCTACGAAATCTAAGGAATATCCGTTATGGTGTAGCACCTGTGTAGGAAGGTTATATTTTCTTGAAAACAATGTGCACTTTGTTTTAGATTCAGAAAATTTCAATCCTTTTAATGTTTAACTATGAAAAATATGTTTCGAAGTTGATATAATGTTTTTATCTTTTGTATAGCACCAAGTCGTCTCCATATTAATTATTTTCAAAACGAATTTCCCTATTAATTATAAATATGTATGTAAAATATTAAAATATTCTTCTATCTAATCGAACCGTTATGAAAAAGTCTGCATAAATATATCACGTTTTCTTTAAGCAAGAATTTCTACATTTTACAATTACGTGTTACAAAACTGCGACCATTACATCATTTAGATTTTCTATAAATTGTATATTAAGGCCTTGAATCAATTAAGCAGTGCGGTTACCGTTATTAAGTATAGTGTTAAATAATATGTGTAATATAAATTAAGTATTGTGCGATGGACGCGACATGCCTTGCATTTTAAATAACCACTCAGTTGCATTTGTTATTTCATGGTTATGACATTAATAATAATACAAACCATAAGGCGAAGTATATAGGAATGCTCTACATAAGTTTTTATGCAGAATGGAGAAGATCGGTTTTTTTGTTTTGCCAATAAACTTAACGATTTTTATTTTTCTAAATTTTTGACAGAGTATCAAATCAAATATACTTGTCAATTAAGTGACAGTAGGCGTTGTTCTTATAAAACCAAATTGAGATAAACTAATTCTAAGTCACACTGAGTTGTAAATCATATCATGTATTATAATTATTTCCAGTAGTTTTGCAAAGTTGCAAATACCCTGATTAGTCTAACCAGAAAGCTAGAAATATGATCACATCTGGAAGTTAACTTGTCTTTGAGCTTTTTGGAGGCTATGATGATGATTTCTTGCGTTATGTAGATAATTTCTATATGGTTATTGAAAGTGTCTCTAATTTATCGATGTTAGTAGTTTTAGAAGTTAAATACGGAAGAAAAAAGAGAAATGTAAATTTTTTGCTATCAGCTCTGATATAGAACCTGGGTTATTAATAATTTTCAATCGAAACATAAACCCCAAAATCAAACTACAAGAATAGCATAAACAGTCATAAGCAAAGTAACAAATTAATGGCTAAGCAAATAAGAATAGCGTCCTATTCCCTTATTAGTTTTAGAGAGCCATTCAGCTGATAGAACAGTTGTCAACATTTCATTATACCCACCATCCTGACGGAACAGCCCATGCAGGATCGGCAATCATAGTCAGATTATCTGTTAAACATTTTACAAAGTTATTTCACACTTAAAATTCAGAGCACTTCAATCAGAATAGAAACTTTCTCGTGACCATTGATAGGCAGCTATTTATTCACCTATTAGACATAATATCCTAGTTGAAGAATACGACAGCTTCTTCCAAGCCCTTGGCTCGCATTTCCTGATAGCAGGTTATTGGAATGCCAAAAATACTCTATGGTGATCACGACTAACTACAGTGAAAGGTAGAAACCTACATCATTACAAAAAAACCATTTCATTCTTCTTATCCATCCACAGGACAACCAACATACTGGCCAGCAGATAACAACAAAATTCCGGATCTTCCAGATTTTGCAATATTTAAAGGTTTACGTAACAAGCATTCAAAATAGAGCCTAGTTTTGACCAAAGTTCGGACCATAGCGTCATTAAGCACAACTATAATAATACAATTAACAGCCATTAAGACTATCTAACACAAAAAAAAACAAACTGGGAACAATTTAAAAACACCATTAATCAGAATATAACATTACATCACCGAATAAAAGAATCTGATGAATCTACTTCTATAAGTAAAAAGGGTAATCCTGAAGACAACAATGTGTCATTACATATCAAACAAATTTTAACCAAAAAGGTAGAGCGCGTGCAAAAAGGCACAAGTCCCGAAATCTTCTCGATAAGACACAGCTAAATAGACTATCACATCAGCTAAAGTCAGCGCTAGATCAAACTCCTAATGGCATCTTTAATTTGTATATTAACAATCTCTCTCCAGATGATCAATCTATATGGACAGCAACTAAAAAATTCAAGAAACCGACACTACCGATTCCTCCAATAAGAAAACCTGATAGCAGTTGGGCACAGACTGACAATGAAAAAGCTAATGTATTTGGAGAATATTTAGAAAATATATTTACTCCAAATTTAGGACAAAACATAAATGATGATGTACTTAGCGAATATCTAGATGCACCCTTCCAACTATCACCTCCAATAAAAGCATTCTCCCCATTCGAGTTTCGCAGAATAATAATGAGTACCAACTTTCACAAAGCCCCAGGATACGATTTAATCTATGGGGGAATCCTAAAAAATCTACTTAGGAAAGCAGTTCCCATGCTTACTATTATCTATAATAGAATGCTGCAGTTAAGCCATTTTCCAATCCAATGGAAATATTAAGAGATCAACGTTAAGATATCTTTGGCATTTTTATCGATTATGAAAAGACATTCGATACAGTACATCCTGACGTCATTAAAACATTAAGAGATAATAAAGGAGTTGAGACACGCCATGTCAGGATCATTGAAAAATTATATTGGAGTTAACGACCATATGAACGGGAAATCTACAGAAGAGTGTAGGATTCTAAAGGAAGTCAAGGTTATGTGTTGTCCTCAGTGTTTTTTAATTTATATTCAGATAGAATTTTTAGACATAGTTTGCACAACTTGGAATATGGTGTAGAAATTACTGAAAAATTGATGAATATCAACAGATATGTAGATGATACAGTTATAAAATCGTATAAAACGTGTTAAATTTTTTTTTCAGCACCCTTTATCTTTAAAATGGAGGGCATTACAGAAATTTTTGCGAAACAAACCCCAATTATTTTCAGTTTTTTACCTATCCTAGAGGCGGTGTTACCTTTTTTGAAACATCTTGACAATATAAGAATTATTTACATTCATTCCATGCATGTATTCCAAAAAATCAAATGCAAAAGAATGTCTAAATCATAGAACAATTAATTTATTGAGTCTTACGGTCAAAATAGTTATTTCTTTTTGGAAATTCTAATGGCGCACAGGAAATGGAAATGAATAAACAAAATAAAAAAAAATAACGACAGTATACAGGAAAGGATAACAATTTTAACCTAGAATTTAACCTCACTAAGAGAGAAAGAAGTGAAGTGAACAGAAGGAGTGGACCGTTATAACATCCAAGTATTAGGAATCCGTGAATCCAAAAAAAAAGAAGACAAAATTAACAAATGTTTTTCATGGAAGCTGTCTATTGTAAATTTGTCGTATTGCATCCAGTTGGCTTGCTGAACATTTCCCATTTACTCATGATACCCATTACAGGATTCTAGTACCTTGTACCAGCTTATACAGGTCTAGGGGGAGGGTACAATATGTTTTGAGAGTCACTCACTAGTCTCCCAAAAGATTTTGCTGCCCGAGATCTAATGACTCGCAATCATGCAAGATTAGGTTTACTGTGTCAGGTCTTCTGCTACATACTCTCTATGAAACCATTCCATTGTATGCAGGTGTCCACTGATTGGCCCATTTTTATTAATGAAGTCTGTTGTGTGTCCGCAAACGATACTTTTTAGCACTCTTGGGCCGAAATATTTTGTAGCTGATGCTCTTCTGACAAGTCATCAGCTTTTTAATTGCCGTGTATTGGCGGTTAACCTGGAAGCCATAACAGTGTACACTAGTATATTTCTCCCGTCTGTCGAGTACTTCTTGGCATTCTTACATTAGCGTAGAGTTCCTTATCTTAGGACTTATAAGAGCCCCCATGGCTGCGTGGTTATCTGTGCCAACTAACATATAGTCGCACACTACAATAATATTGTAGAAAAGCATCACAGGGGCAAAGAAAAGAGTCAGGTAACTCGAGAATAATAAACATAGAATTACAGTTGGAAAGAAAGATGTATGTATGCATCATAGAAGGGAACGGGAAATATATTAAAAAACTGCTGAAAAAAAATGGACAGATACAAAAATGCAGAAATTAGACAACAGATAAAATTAAGAGGAAAACAGTTGGGCTGGCACAAGCATCTAATGAGAAACAACCAAAACAAATGAACTAAAAAGATAATAGAAACAAAAAGAACAAAAAAGCAGTAAAGGCAAACCAACGAAAAATGGATATATAAAATAAACGAAATTGAACAAAAAAGAGGAAAGGTAATTCAAGAAACGAGAGCAATGAAATGAATCTAGCAAAAACTGGAAGAAAAGAATAAGTAATAAACAATAAACAAAGGCATAAACATTCACGCGAAAAAGAAGTTCTCGTTGTCTTACGGTAAGAAACATTAGATTTACTGACTCCTTTTATTATGGCACATGTTGAAACTATATTTCTAACAGTACCGAACGATATTTGACATAAAATCAAACTAAAATACTAAAATTACAATAATTTTCTTTCAGATTTAACAGTTGTGACCGTTTAGCGTGCTGTCAAATATTAATAAATACATTATAATTCTGTAAATTTCTGAAAGTCCATATGGATAGTAAAATATTATTTCGTGTGTATATTTTTTATTACCCAGGTCAGTTAATAATGTAAAAGATAAACTAATTCCCTATATTTTAAAACAAAAATTCCGTCTTAATTTAAAATGCAAATTAGTCGTTTCTATTCTAATCTGAACAAATTTTCTTTTCATTTATTAATATAATACAATTCTCTTTCAGTTCCTACAGTAGTCCATCTTCATCCTATAACGACCTTGAAGAAATCACAAAGAATGATGGTAGTTCATGCAGTTTTAGAGACCTACATCTTCAATCCTCGACTTCGGTTTCAGAAATGGTTATTAACCTGCAAGAACTCAACCTGACGGACCAATCGGAGGTTCCGTTTACGTCACATGACCCCCGTACAATTCGTTCAACAACTTGGCTCAGCGAGGTATTCAGTCTAACGGAGTCCGCGAGGCAGCGCGTGTCGTGCGATAGCGTTTGCAGTGTTAGTGATGTAAACTGTTGTGATATGCAAGTTAGTGCACCGTTAAACACGTCCAGTGCGGCCCAGACAAACGTGCTACACATTCACGCAAACGATAATGGGGTGAATAATACTAGTGTTAATATTAATCAACAAACTGTGTTTCAAAACATTAACGAAACTAACTTAAGTACCGCTAATGTCGTTGGATTACCGAACCATGCAAGATATTTATCTGTTCCCGTGAGTAATATTCAAAGTAGAGCTACAAACAATAACAATTTAGTACCGAAACATTCGAGAAATGTGTCAGAACCATCCAATCACTTTTTTAAGTGTCAAAATAACAACATTTTAACTCCACAACCAGGAAGTTCTGTACCGATCCAATACAGACACAGTGCACAATTAGATCATTCAAATGTGCAACAAATTAATAATTTTCGAGGTACTTCAGTGCCCAAAAATGTGCCAATTGTTCCTCGACACGACATTACCACAGTAACCACTACCACTACAGCTCCTAGCACTCATGTAAACAATTCAAGACTAACTCAAAAGGTTAATACACAGGTACCAAACGATATAAGTAATATTAACGTCAATTTTTACAGAGCAGTGCCTGTCAATGTCATTTCTTCAGTACCTACAATTCATTGTTTAAATACTTTGAGCAATGTGCAAGGTAATGAGGTATCTAACGTACAGGTACTTCCTTTAGGAAATCCAACGAACGTAGTAACTAGTAGTTCTTTGGTGGTAGGTACTACCCAAGTGATACTCCATAATACTCAAGCGAGTATTAATAATACCAACGATAGACCTACTTTTGTAAACACATCGACTTCTGTTTTACCATCTCATACATTTTCTACTAGTACTGGTACTAACACTGCATCCCACTTTCCTACTCAGGCTTCCACAAGTCAAGTTTTTATACAGAACCACAGACCTACTAATACTAGTACCGTACCTTTTGTAAACATACAGCCTGTTTTGAGAACAAACGTCCAAGTGGAAAGTAGTACACATAACTCCCAAACAAGACCAGTCAACACTCCTAGAACCTTCACGAGCACTGAAGCTCAAACAGATGAAATATCTATTCTTCCAGCAACGAATGAACAAACCACAACTGATAGGGAACAAAGAAGAAAAGAACGAAGGGAAAGAAGGCACCAAAGGAGATTAAATAACAGATATTCCGTGGATAATGGTACTCAAGTTAACAACCAAAATGATCGGTTGCCGGATTTGCTCAGCAACCATCTACCACCCCCTTATTCACCTATTACTAGTGCTTCTGGACCAAACGTCGGATCGGTCAGTCCTATGTCACCGTTGATGACAAATTCCGGAATTTTGCCGCACCCTCACGGTACAGTACTCCAAACGGTTGTTCCTAATAATATAGTGCCTCCCAGTGGATTTGTTTTCCAAGGACCGCCTCCAGTGGCACAAGTGCCTCTAGTGCAAGGACCGGCGCAAGTGGCAGTTCCTGTGCCGCCTCCTACTGGATTTAGGTTCCCGTTTCCTGCTACAGGCTTTAGAAGGTAAGACTTTCACATTTATTTTATTATATAAATTAGTTCGAGAGGTCTTGCAAACTTTGGACTTGAAACTTACAGCAATTTCTCTGCATTGTTTGGCAAGTTTTGCCTTTCTTCTTATTTTTCTTTTGATTTCGTCTCATTTCTTTATTATTTCGTGTTTTTTGTCTGCGATTAGACTTCCCTTATGCTCTATAAAAGTCGTCAGTGCTACTTTATTTTTTCAGTCTTTACATTGTTTCCTGTTCCTTGATAAATGTTTCATTTCTTTTTTATCGATGTTTTTCTTTTCGATCTCGTATATCTGCGGTTCCCAAATTTTCCTTGGTCTCCACTTTCTCCTTGTCTTTTACCTCAGCAACTCTTGCCATACCACATTTATTGTTTTCTTTCCATAACTTTTATTACGGGTCTGGGTGTAAGTTCCCTCTGATTTATTGTTCTGAAGCTATTTTCTTGTGGCATCTTAAAGTAATTACTATTTTAATGGTAATAAGCCATAATTGAAGATTAAAATAAGTTTATTAACGTTTCAATTTCCACTTCGGAAATTGAAACAACGACTTCCATTTCATTTCATTTTAATATTATCATTTTTTCATCGGTTATAGCTAACTTTGCAGTATTTCTTACCATTATTAACAAAAGTAGCGTTTTCATCAGAATTAACATTATTATCATGTTCATTATTGTTAATATTGTTTGGACAAGCCTTTTCATGCTTGGTATTATTAGTTTTCATTATGAATCTTCATTTTAAAGTATAGTTATTTTTTCCGTTATACGAGTCGTGTCTGTTTTTTATTTATATTTTTTGGGAATTAGTGTCTATTTGCCATCCATAATATATTTTATATATTAGTCCGTTTCTTCTTGACATTGTCTATGTTAATACTCCCTTTTTTTTCACTACTTCTCTTACGTTAATACTTTCCCTAATTTTATATGACTCACAGTTAACTTTTTTTTAAGTTTTTATTGTATTTGTTGCTTTTGCTCCTAGCATTATCATCAACTTCAGCTATTCCATCCATCATAGGATGTAAACCTCCCTTAAGTGCGTCCATTCGTTTCTATTTTTTGTTTTTTGTATTCATTCTTGGCTAACTATTCTTCGGATGTCATCAGTACATCTGGTTTGAGGTATGCCTCTGGTTCTCTTGGTAACCATTCGACAAGTCGCTTCATCCATCGGTTCCCTTCTTTTCTACTACGTGACCCGACCAGTTCGATTTTAACGAGCAATTTTTTGGATTGCGTCTCTTACCTTTGATTTGTCTCTTATTTCGTCATTAGGAATACGATGGCTGAGCGTTTTACAGTCCGTAGCTCTTTGAGTTACTTGCAGTTTGTAAATTATTCTGTTGTTCAATCCAACGATGATTTTTTATTTTTTTTTATTTTTGAGATTTTTAATTCTATTTGCCTTCCTGCTTTTATGATCAAGGTTAACATATCAGCTCCAAAGTATGTATCCTATTATTCTAGTTTTTATTAGTATTACTATTATTTAAATAAGTTTAATTATATATTTTAGTATATATTTAAATGGGACTGTTCAGTTAAACCTATTGCAGGGAAATAAATATTCCAGAAAATTGTCAGCTTGTTTGTTTATGTTTGTTGATATGCTCACTGTCAACATCTGTTAAGAAGATAATAAATCAGTCAAGTGTGTATAATAAACAAATATGGCAAATGTAGCTACTGGTTGTCTACGTTGATACACAACTGTAAACATTTAGAAACTATAATTTTACCACAGTGATATGTTTATATACAATAGGAAACCTTTTTCATTCTAATATTATACACCTTTAGTATATATTATACAACAGTTAGATTATGTGGAATATTAAGGAATAAGTGGGGCTTGTCTTAAAGAAATAAAGTTTTAGATTACCTCACAGTGAACTATCAATTTCTCTAAGCGTTTCCCACCTGGTTTTCAAAAGCCATTCGAATTTAGCAATGTTTTACATTGGATGATCATCATTTTGAAATTGATCGTGGCCTAATCATCTTAACCTATGCTGTCCCATTTTAGCAACGATTGGTGCTACAATGGGACAGCATAGGTTTCTGTTAAAATATCTATTCTTAATTTTATCTTTATAACATTCGGTTCCGTACATCGCAGCTTGTCTTATGGCAGTATAAAAAATTTTTTAGTTTCATTGGAATTTTTCTTACACACAACACACTGCTTGCTTTCTATTTCATCCTTCTCGCTCTAATACTGTATGCATATCCGTCTTGGTTACCCGTTATTCTGTAATATCGGTCCTAGGTGCTTAAAATTTACTTTTCAAAATAATTTCACCATCTTTAAGTGCCATCTCCGCGACGAAAGTTATTCATCATGGCTATTCTGACCTTCGAGGCAGCTGCTCTGAACAATTGCCTTGAGCTGCAACCAAACCACTCTCTCAGGTTTTTCAACCAGGAAACGCGTCTTCCTCCTACGCTTCTCCTACCTGCTACTTTTCCTTTCATTATGAGTCTCAAGATGTTGTATCTTTCGCCTCTCATCACATGTCCGAGATATTGCAATTTCCTTTCTTTTATTGTATTTTCCATTTGTATTTTCCATATTTCCATAATTTACCATACAAAGTTATTATTGTATTTGTAGTCGTAATTCCATATTAAACAAACCTATTTGCCAACTTGTTCTTGCCTCTCCTGAAGCTGTCCAAATTTCTCCACGGATATCATCTGGTCCAACTGCTTTACCTTTCTCTATTGTTTTCTTCGTTTAATAAACTATCATTGTACTTTTTAGATAGCTTTTCGACATCCTTTGTATTTTTTTTATCTTCGATACATCTGATTTCTATGTTTGGGTATTTTATATACCATTCCTCCGCTGCGTTTAATGCAAAATTCATTTTTTTTAATGTCTCTATGCTTTTGTTTTTTGTTTTAGGTAATTAAAACTTATTTTTGGAAAGTCAATAATTGTTTCGTTAATTTTTGTTGGGACCTTTAATTATCTATTAGCCACATCATAATCAATCAGCCCTGATTTGTCCACTGTTGAACATAGGCCTCCTCTAGATATTTACTTCTATTTCTGTTCTGCGCCTGTGCTATCCAGTTGGTTGCGATTCTTTTGAGTTCGTCGGTCTATGGTTTTCCCCGACTTCGCTTGTTGGCCGATGGTCTCCGCTCAAGCAGTTTTTCTGTCCACCTGCGTTCTTTCATTTTTGCAACATGTCCCGCACATCTCCATTTTTACCTTGCAATCTGTTAATGTTTTTCATGATAATGAAATCTTGATAATGTTTTTCACTCCGGTTCGTCTACGAACTTCCTTGTTTCTTAGGCTATTTCTCAAGCTCGTCCAAGCCTTGATTTCTCCGTTTTACGTTGTGACCTTTTCAATTTTTATGTTTTTGTGAGAGTTAAGGTTTCTGGTCCGTATATGAGGACTAGTAGAAAACATTGGTTGAAAGCTTTCCTTTTTAAATGGATTGGAACATTTGTTTTAAACAAAGCTCTCATTTTTCCGAAAGCAGCCCAACCTAAACTTCGTGGCCCAAATACACATATCTTTCCACAACTTATATTTCCGATTTCTCGATTCCTATTAGCTCATTGGG
This sequence comes from Diabrotica undecimpunctata, assembly GCF_040954645.1. NCBI lineage: Eukaryota > Metazoa > Arthropoda > Insecta > Coleoptera > Chrysomelidae > Diabrotica > Diabrotica undecimpunctata. The sequence goes on from NC_092809.1 coordinate 143,327,699, forward strand.
ACGAAATATGTCATCATTTTTGTTTTACTATAGTTTATCTTTAAACCAACTCTCTCTTTTACTTGCTGTAGTTGTTGTAGCATAACTGGCTTCTCTTGAGTCGTCTGTTATGAGAACAATGTCATTGTCATATCAGAAGATGATTTAATTTGTCCATCGATGTTAATACCCTTTCTCCATGTAATAAGTTAACTCCATGAGTAATAAACTCCATGACTGTTATAAATAGTTTTGGCGAAAGTATTTCCCTGCCGCACCCCTCTGCCAATTTTTATCTTCTCAGTCATGCAATAAAGGTTTACAGTTCGCATATCTGTGGTCTATTCTGCTTTCTTATAGTGCTTTTAGGATAGTGACTATTTCCACTGTGTCAAATGCTTTGGAAAGTCGAGAAAAATAAGAACCAGCGGTCTCTTATATTCGATAAACTTTTCGACTAGAGTTTTAAGTCACTGCAGATCTAGGTTGCAGATTGCAGGTTTAGTAATCTAATGAGTCTATAGTTTTCAAGATCCTATTTTTCTCCTTTTTTATGCAAGAGGATTGTTAATGAATAAACCATCTTCCCCTGGAGCTCTATTATTTTTCGTATTTTTGAGAGCATGTTGAGTTTCCTTTTTGTATTGGCTGTCGAAGTGCTCTGGAGTAAATTGACTTTGATATAATGATTTATAGAAACTTTCCACTATATGTAATATGCCAGATTTATCTGAGAATATATTACCATTTTTGTCTTTAAGTTGGAAGATTTCTTTTTTGTCATTTTCGATCTTTCTTCTCAATGCTTGTATGCATGTGTTTTCCTCTAAAGTTTTTATAATTTTCTCATTCTTGTAGCTTAAGAGATTTCTTTATTTATGGTGCTTATTTCTTGTGGGACAACATTTCTCTGACTTTTTACTACTCATGATGTTTAATATTGTGTCTAGTTTCTTTAGTAACTTTTTTCTTTTTTTTTCATGTTTGGGGCCGCACTTTTCGTGGGTTTCTGTTATTCAATCTATAGTTTCTTTGTTATGATTGTTTATCTCCCTTGTTGTTGTGTTTCTGCATAAAGTACCTTTGATCTATTTGTTAGTGTCAAGGTGTCTTTGTGTCTAGTGTCTTGAGTCTTTCTTGCTTAATATTAATTTCTACAGTTACTCATACATATTGTGCACATACCTTGAGACAAATCTATGTATTTTTTAAACAAATGAATACTTGGTAAAAATAAACTTAAATGTTTTTCATTGCATCTAAATTTAACTTTTTAAATGACATAAAACACTTAAATAAAAACCAACAGTGAAAGCTTTTGGAGGTCAGTATTCACTATGATTATAAAGTAGTAATTTTTGCAACATTTAATTGTTTTGTAATTTTTAGCTACCAGCATTAAATTTATGATATTTACATTCCGCAAAAGATGTAGGTGGAGGTCAAAGATCGTAACATCAGATTAACACACCAAGCAAATCCATCTGTGTCAAAAAATTTGTTTCCAATCATTTATAAATCGTGTCTGCTTTGATAGACCGAACCCTTCTGTATACCGAAATACTTTTGCTATGACTACTTATTTTTTGTTAGGTGCAGCTGTTAGGAACATCAAAACAAATATGACTCATTATTACTTTTTCTAAATCCAAAAGACGTTTGCTATATCACACGTATGTAAGTCGTCCATTTATGAGTTATCTTTGATCTTACTGCAAACGTCAACAGTCTACATCTATTAAGAATCAGTTGTAATGAACTGTCCACAGGTGCATTTTGGTAGGTATCTACTTTGGTAACTAGTGGGCAAACAGTCACGTAAACAGTAATAAAAATTCTAGTCAGTAAAAAGTTTCGTGGACATTTTTTATTTAGTATATTTAAAATATCCTTTATTATCAATTTCTATGAACAAAATGTTTCTTTAATTGTTCAATGAAATAAAGTGAAAAATTATTAAAAAAAAGTATCAAACAGTTAACTGGTGTTGATTATTTCATAGTCAGAGGTCCAAGAGTAGAGTTACCTCGCTACAATTACTATGCTTTATTATCTTCATCAGCAGTAACTGTCGTTAATTGACCACGGTCTCCACCTACGATGTGTCTCCATCACTTTGCATTTGTCTCGCTAATTTGGCTCGCTCAAGAAGATAGGGTAAACTGCTGTTTTTCATTTCTCACTATTGTCACACATTTTCTTGTGTCATTTAATAATTCGATAATAATTATATTATATACTTGTATACTACAGGCCATATTGGAAAAAGGTCAAAAGGATATCTTCTTATTTCAATACTTTTGACGTGACAACGTCTTAAATTAGGTTGTGGCTCGGAGTCACTTTTGAAAAAGTGTAACGCCCGCTCACGTCTGTTACGATGAGTCACCGAACGAGAGAGAGGCCCGCCGGACCGGCGAATGCCTTGCGTCTCTCTCCCACTCAAACATGATCGGTCCGCTGCGCGCGCAGCACTACAGAATTAGGCGCGTTGAATCGGTGCGTGCTTGTGTCTCTGTCTTTCTCGATCGTTCTTGGCGTTGGAAAACCGAGAAAGCGTCATAATACAAGTTCACACGTGTGGTTAAAGTATCGTCAGCTGTGTCTGTAGTGAAAATGTGGAGTGCTTAGATTCGTCATTTACAACAACTACAACAATAAAGGTAAATAATTGTACACTAATATTTCATTATCGTAAACTATGATTGATTGATTAATTGTTAGATTAACACAAAAGTTGAGAAACTGAGTTTATAGGTTATGTCATACTATTGACAAATGTTGATAGTGTTAAGTAAATTATTAGTTTAAATCACTCTGCAATCAATCGTAATTCAGTCGATTGAGAAGAAACAGCGCGTATTGCTAGTCAAACATTTAAAATAACAAATTATAACTGTTAGGACATTTTTAGAAAATTAGTTTAGTGCGGCAACATAGAGCCTGTCATATGTCTGTGCGTTTTATGTTCAAGATCAAACAATCTGACGGGATCAAGTCGGCAATTGACAATTTGACATTAATCAAATAATTTCCTAGAAGACGCCACGTTTTTTCTAGTAATTCACAAATTCACATGTTCTACTAATTAGTTTGTACAAAAAGTTAATAAATAATTCTATTTACTCACACAAAAGATAATTTACAGTCCACACCTATAATTAATATCATCTACCATAAGATAATCCAACAATAACCTCTAACCTGTCAAAACAGGGCGACCAAACAAACGAACTAAACCGACCAATCACCACGCGCGGAGTTAGAATTTAACTGTGTTTAGCAAGAATTTCAAATTCCAATTTTAGTAAATGTTTTAATTTTCAACTTTACCATTTACAATTACAAATTTTAATTAATTTCAAATTTATTTAGCAAAAATTTGAACCTTCGATCTGAATAAGTGTTTTGATTTTCAAATTGATTCTTTAAAATTAAAAAGACGTTGTCACGTAAAATTTTCGCCCGTAAAACCGACTTTACAGACTTATTCTTTATTTTTTTTTCTGATATCGATACTTTGTATTATATGCTCTATTTAGCTTGGTTGTTTAAATCGTATTTTCTGTATGACCTAACGGTTTCTTATACGTTATTTATTGATTATTTCTTCGTCCTCATTTATAGACCACTATACCAGTCTTACCATCGTCCATTTTTCAGAGGGTGTTCAGTGTTCTCAGATTGAAATATTTTTCCTATGACTTTGTTTTCTACTAGTTTCTTTATTTCGTTTTCTTTCTTAAATTTAATTTTTTTTATGTTGTTTGTTCTTCCTTTGTGTTTTTGTTCAATTAATATTTGAAATTCTTGATCATACATTCTTTTTTTTTCTTAACCTCTGTACTTTTACTTTTAATTCTTCTGTTGCTTTTAGTATTGTTCTTGTACAATATTTTTGGTGTTCGATCGGTTATACTGCTGTGTTTATTATTTTTCCTATTTTACTTTGCTCTCATTTCGGTATAAAATCTGGTAAAAACAAGATGTAGAAGAGCTGATTCGCTCAGACGAAATAATTGTACTTAAAATAGGTTGACGCATAAACGAAAGATAACAAAGACGTCTACTTGGCAATAAAAATAATTACAAGAAGAACTATTCAGAATGCAGAAAAAGAAATGTGGGAAAATAGCCAGGAAGTTAATAGGCACCTAACCTCTAACTTCACCTAGTTGAGAGGAAATGTTGGAAATTCATAAAGAGAATCCGATCTACTGAAAATAATTATGGAGGAATTCTTCGAGATTTAATTGAGCTTGAATATAGAAAAAAGGAAGAAAACGAGCAGCTATTCTTCAGGGCTGAAAGTGCTTGTACAGATAACCTCTTTTGCTTGAAATAGCTAAATATAAAAGCTGTCAAATGCAAATATGGAAATTCGTCTTATGTTCTTAGATCTACGCAAGGTGTATAATAAATTTCTGCGTAACTGCTCTATAAGACACTCCGAGAACTCAATATTTGTCACACTCTAGTAAAAGCTCTTTAAAATCTCTATAATGAAGCAATTTGGGAATAGAAATTGGTAACATCATATCGAAGATATTCTCTGTAAAGAAAAGTCTTAACAAGGGCGCTTTACCTCCCTAACACTGTTTAAAGTATATATGTTGCACGAGCTTTAAATAATTGGAAGCAAAAATCAGCGGAATAGGGATCGAACTTATAGACTGGTGTACATATACGTGGCAGCATATAACATTGAATATATTTCAAGACAACTACATGAAGAATACAAAAAATGGGATTGGAAATAAACATATCTTTCAATGAGGACTGAACCAGAACTCTCTCTCTCTCTCTTTTCGTTTCTCCATTACTGAAAATCGTGATTTCTTCCTATATTCTTACCAATTTTTTTTTAATCACAGCCTTTTATACAGCCTTTTTTTAATCTCGAGTCGGTTTAGAATGGAAATGTTTGTCCTATGAGTTGTCCAAGTCTCTGCTCCGTATAGAAATATTAAAAATACAAGGGCTTTCGCCAGTCTCATCTTGATCTGTCTTTCCAAACTTTAGTTAGGCGACTCATCGCATTTTTGCCATTCCAGTACGTCTCCGAACTTCTGCTTCACAGTTACGATCGTTAGTGATACTAGACCCGAATTAGACCAAACTGTCTACTATCTGGTATTCCTGTAACATGTTGGTCAGTTGACTGGCTTTCACCAGAACACATGCTGCTATACTTGATTTAGAAATGTATGATAGCACAGTTTTTATGGCAGAAGATTACAACAGTCTTGATACAGGACTTTTAAGAGCAGAAAAATTATAAATGTCGGTACCTTCTTGTGATAGTTGTATACAAGAATTTACAAAAATATTCGAATACTGTACAACATAAAATGCAAATGAGAAATTATCCTTTCGAGTTTCCAGAATGTTTCTTTCTTCTATGTCATGTACTTTAGCTTTTTACCAACGTCAATTTTGTGATATTGAGTCATTTAGTAGTTGACGAATAAAACGTGGTTTTGTTTCTCGCGACAATATCTTTTATTTGAGCCCAGATTAGATTTTTTTGGCCTTTGGGATCTACGCTCATTTAGCCAGCAACATTTCTAATAATTAACGCCTAACTAAACTTAACAGATACCAAGACTATTACGAAAACCTAATCGAACAATCATGGGTAAGGAAGGGAAGCAACTTTTTACACCCATGGTTCGTTCAGTGTGAGTAACCATAGACTACGTAGACCACGAGATAAGGGGTATTAATACCAGGGTATTACTACGGGGATAAATGTTGAAGGTGAATATTAATAATATTTTTTTGTATCACATACTTTGTCACGTGCAAAAAGATATAAGTTACTTACTATATTGCAATTTTTGCACAAATCCGACTGTATTTGATTTCAAATAAATGTGCGTGATAACAGGCGTGGTCTAATTTTAGCCGAGAGGTAGTAAGAATATCTTATCTTGAAAAATCTAAATTTTTATGCCAATAATCCTTGGGGATTTTCGGATACAAAAGGGTGTACCTTGTCGGACGATTTAGACAGTATTGATTCCACTGAAGTTCCCAGTTATCATGTAGCTGGGCTTTACTTATCTTATGGTTATGATTTCTTGTCCAATATCATTTAATACTTCCCCGCCACTAAAAATGCCAACTGATCTACTTTTTCATTATGTCCAAGACAAATAGAAGCTTTTATTCACGTAAACACTACATTAAACTGCATAGTTGCTAAATTAGATAATAGTATTTTTAATTCTTTGATGTATGGATTTACGTTAATAGAATTTACGTCTAGTTGGCTAGAGTAACTTTTTAGAACGGATAATGAGTCGAATAATAGGTTTATTTGTTTGAGATTTTGTTTTTCGGTGTATTGATATGCTTTTCTGATAGCTGTAGTTAAAAAATTGATGTGTTAGAATCAAGTTTAAATTTATTTTAACGTTTAATGGTGGTATATAAAAGGTACAGCTCACACCATCATTTTGAAGCATCAATATACATTTGTAGGTAATTAGGATATTTGGCAGTATCGTAATTAAGAGTAGTTGTGCTAAGTGTGAACTTCGGAATATGGGTGGGTTTGAATTATCGATGTTTCTAGCTTGAAAGAAATCCGATTGAATTGTATTTTTAATCATTTTGCTAGTATTGCAAAAAGATGTACATAAGGCAGGGGAAGATTTTTTAAACCAATATTTTATTGTTAAATCGAAGCAGTTTAATAATGAAATTTTATTACGTATAATGGAATCTTTTATATATAATGTCAGAATAAACTTTTCAGATAAAAATTGTCTTCGCAGATATAAGGGAAGTCCTAAAGCTTCCACACGCACAGGGGGTAGAGCACATTGCTTAAAAACATAGTCTTTAAGTAGCGTTTTGTATCACTTTTAACGTCGTCTTAAATGTAATTACTGGCCGAACCATAAAAAATACTCTAATAAGCTATTACCGATCGGATTAAAGCTTTATAAAACAAAACAGGGTGTCAGATCCTCAACAAGTTTTCCAATTAAGTTTTAGAACATTTAATCCTTTATAACATGTAGTTTCTATTTTATGGATGAATGGTCTCCAACTAAGTTTTTTCTCCAGCGTTATGCAAGGATCCCAACATTAAACAACAAGTACAGGAATCCTTAAGAAGAAACATTGGAAACTTGAGTGAACCCGCACAAGACGCAGTTGCTAAATGGGAAGAAATAAAAAGAGCTGTTGAAATGACAAACAAGACACTTCTGTTACAGGAGCGCGTAAAGAAGAAAGAATGGATGACGGATGAAATCCTTGATATGATGGAAGAAAGAAGACAACACAAATGCAAAAATCAAGTGAAGTATAAAGAAACAAGTCACAATATAAAAACAAAGATAAAGGAAGCGAAGGAACGCTGGCTGAAGGAGAGCTGAATGAAATCGAAGAGTACGACAGAAGATATGACCACCACAACATGCACAAAAAGATCAAAGAATTAACAACTAAAAAGAAAACCAATAATCCCCACCCGACACTAATAGACGCAGACGGTAACCTTATATCAGACGACTTGAAGCTCATTGACACATGGAAAGATTACGTAGAACGACTTTTTAACGATAATCGCAGAGCGCAGATATACAAGATGACGACATGACTGGACCCGAAATACTAAGGTCTGAAGTGGAAAAAGCCATTTCATCGCTAAAAAACGACAAAACACCAGGTCCCGACAACATACAGGACGAGATCATAAAACTCCTATGCGAAACGGATGACCACTTCCTCGATTTTCTGACAGGCCTTTTTAACACCTTTTACGATAAAGGGGAGATTCCGGAGGAATGGCTTCGATCGACCTTTGTAGCCATACCTAAAACACCAAGTGCAAAACACTGTGATAAAAACATAGTCTTAAAGCAGCGTTTTGTATTTCTTCTAACTGTGAAAGCTTCCACAACCCTTCCAGGGGTAAAGCACATTGCTTAAAAACATAGTCTTAAAGCAGCGTTTTGTATCACTTTTAACGTCGTCTTAAATGTAATTACTGGCCGAACCATAAAAAAATACTCTAATAATCTATTACCGATCGGATTAAAGCTTCATAAAACATTAAACAGGGTGTCAGATCCTCAACAAGTTTTCCAATTAAGTTTTAGAACATTATTTAATCCTTTATAACATGTAGTTTCTATTTTATGGATGAATGGTCTCCAACTAAGTTTTTTCTCCAGCGTTATGCAAGGATCCCAACATTAAACAACAAGTACAGGAATCCTTAAGAAGAAACATTGGAAACTTGAGTGAACCCGTACAAGACGCAGTTGCTAAATGGGAAGAAATAAAAAGACCTGTTGAAATGACAAACAAGACACTTCTGTTACAGGAGCGCGTAAAGAAGAAAGAATGTATGACGGATGAAATCCTTGATATGATGGAAGAAAGAAGACAACACAAATGCAAAAATCAAGTGAAGTATCAAGAAACAAGTCACAATATAAAAAGAAAGATAAAGGAAGCGAAGGAACGCTGGCTGAAGGAGAGCTGAATGAAATCGAAGAGTGCGACAGAAGATATGACTACCACAACATGCACAAAAAGATCAAAGAATTAACAACTAAAAAGAAAACCAATAATCCCCACCCGACACTAATAGACGCAGACGGTAACCTTATATCAGACGACTTGAAGCTCATTGACACATGGAAAGATTACGTAGAACGACTTTTTAACGATAATCGCAGAGCGCAGATATACAAGATGACGACATGACTGGACCCGAAATACTAAGGTCTGAAGTGGAAAAAGCCATTTCATCGCTAAAAAACGACAAAACACCAGGTCCCGACAACATACAGGACGAGATCATAAAACTCCTATGCGAAACGGATGACCACTTCCTCGATTTTCTGACAGGCCTTTTTAACACCTTTTACGATAAAGGGGAGATTCCGGAGGAATGGCTTCGATCGACCTTTGTAGCCATACCTAAAACACCAAGTGCAAAACACTGTGATCAACACCGCTTAATAAGCTTGATAAATCACATTACCAAAGTTTTCACCAAAATCATACACAATAGAATATATAACAAATGCGAAGCAAATATATCGGAGTCACAGTTCGGATTCCGAAGCGCATTGGGCACAAGAGAGGCGATCTTCAGTCTGCAAGTTTTAATTCAAAGATGCAGAGACATGCACAAGGACGTCCACTTGTGCTTCATCGACTTCTCCAAGGCGTTTGACAAGGTCAAACATGATAAACTCATGGAAATGCTCAGGAAGATGCATATTGATGGCAAGGATCTGCGCATAATAACCAGTCTCTATTGGAACCAAAGTGCTGAGATAAAGATGGGCAACTTACACAGTGGGAAGATAGATATTAAAAAGGGTGTACGACAGGGATGCGTCCTCTCGCCGCTCCTGTTTAATATATACTGTGAACAAATCTTCAGAGAAGCACTGGGAGAAGTTTCGGAGGGTATCAAAGTAAACGGAGAGGTAATCAATAATATTAGATATACTGACGACACAGTTATTATCTCAAATGACTGCAACGAGCTTCAAAGACTCATGCAAAGCATACACACAGCAAGTCAAGAATATGGTTTGAAACTAAATATAACCAAAACTAAATGCATGCTCATCAGCAGAACACAACAACCTCCGATGCAACTGACATTAAACAACCGAAAAATAGAACAAGTGGAGACATACACATACCTTGGAACCACAGTCAACACAAAATGGGACCAGTCAACAGAAATAAGATCACGAATTGAAAAAGCGCGAAACGCGTTCAACAATATGAAAAAGTGGTTCACAAGCAAAATCTCAATGGAACTAAAATTAAGACTGGTCAAGTGTTATGTCTTCCCGGTCTTGTTCTATGGAGCAGAGGCATGGACCACAACGGAAGCTACCCTGAAGAAACTAGAATCCTTTGAGCTGTGGATATATCGCCGTATTCTTCGGATATCCTGGACAGACCACATCACTAACGTGGAAGTAATGCAGAGAATAGGCAAAAGCAAAGAAATAATCTTCACCGTAAAGAAACGGAAGCTTGAGTACTTCGGACATGTCATGAGGCATACTAAGTACCGGCTGCTACAGTTAATAGTCCAAGGAAGAATCGACAGTAGGAGGGGACCGGGAAGAAGACGACACTCATGGATGCATAACCTGCGACAATGGTTCGGACTAACATCGACCGAACTGTTCAGAGGTGCCGTAAACAAAGTCAAAATAGCCTTATTAATAGCCAACGTCCGAAACGGATAGGGCAAAGGAAGAAGAAGAAGATGGTGTATGATACCAGATTAGTTCAGTAGGGTTAAATTAACAATATAAAGGTGGTAATCACAACACGGTAACTCCCAAGTTTTTTTGCTACTTCATTTACAGCATATTTCTTAAATTTTGCACTGTCATAGTCCTTTTTTAAGTATTGCTTCTTCTAGCTTTATTTCTTTACGTATTAACCAATATAATAGGTTTTTTCTAGTTACTGTTAGTAAATGGATCATTGAATGTAATTACTATTTAAATGGGAATAAGCTACAATTAAAGGTTAAAGTAAGTTTATTGACGTTTCAATTTCCACTTCGGAAATCGTTCTCAAAATACAAACATTGGTAAATTAAACAAATTTTGTTTTTTTTTTTAATTTTTTTAATTTACTAATGTTTGTATTTTGAGAACGATTTCCGAAGTGGAAATTGAAACGTCAATAAACTTACTTTAACCTTTAATTGTGGCTTATTCTCATTTAAATAGTAATTACTTTAAAATGACACAAGAAAATAGCTTCAGAACAATATTAAGGATCATTTAATCCTTAATGGTAACTGACATTATCCACAACTACGACAGAATTGATCGATAGGAAATGTATCATTGAATGTGCTATCAATAATTTTCAAACGCAGTAAAAGAAACAGTATTTAGTGTTTTCTTTATAAACTGAACAATGCTACTATTTAAATTAACATTACTCGATATCTTTTATCTTTCTATCATAATCTAAACATTCTTCCAAACGCATAAACATTCACGATATTTATATAATTAAACTTAATTCCTCAAGTCTTTGAACTCGTCCGCAACAATAGCTCGTTAATGCCTCCGAGGAATTCATATACCTACACAAGAACAAGAGAAGCATCAAGCATCATTGACTGAGCTCATGAAATGATAAATCATCATTTATTTTTGTTGTGCCGATGCTGATAACCAACTGACGGGGTACAGCTATACATACATATACCATAATACCGTTTCTGAAGAACGTGTTGATGTACCTACAGTGATGCCAGGTGCTCAACAGGTTCAAAAGAGTTGTATATTCGTTTTAATATAGAGAGAAATCTGGGTTAAAATAATAGACTCAGATTCTTTACTTATCAATCGTTTCTTTCGTAGTATATATATATATATATATATATATATATATATATATATATATATACAGAGTGATCATCTCTCTATTAACTTTATTTTTTAATGTTGCGATTTGAGATGAGCTACAGAAACAAAACATACAATTACAACATCGATGACTTAACTTTTGACATTATGATGATATGATTACATTGATTAGCAGAAATTTAAATAGTTAACGAGGGCAATTATTGAAGTTATGCAACAAAGCATCCAAGAGAAGCTTAGATTATTCTTCCTAGTGAACCTCATCCCTTAAAGACATTGAAGATAATCACGGAACATTTTACTCTGTCTTGCACAGGTCTGAAGAGTTCTATTGTCGTTTTTCCACTCCACTGTTTTTCCAACTAGGACGTCTCCTTGGACCAGTTTTTCCATCCACCTTCCCTTGTATAACTAATCGCAACAACTCCTATTTTTCATTGTAGCACAAAAAAGAATCAGCTAGGTACATTCACAAAACAACTCATTTCCCTCTAAAAAAACTCACGATAATTTAACGAATTTTCGGATTGATTCAATACATTCTTCTAAATTACACGGCAAACCGACTGCGATTAGAAAATTTTCGCTTTGATCCGAGCTGTGCCTTTGAACACAATTGATAAAAGAAAAACCTCCTAAGTATTTAGTTAATTAAAGTTTACTCGATCGTTCGTCAAAGGATTAAAACTCTTTCAGTTGGATTCTGGAATGAATACATTGTATTAAAACATTCACGAGAGCAATTGCTGAAAGAAAATGTATAGCGTTAGTTTCCGATATGTTTCCTCGTTTTGCTTCTTTGTTTCGTTCTCAAAGTCTGTATCAGAAAATGTTGTCTGGTTAAAACACAGGTCCAACTGGCATCAATAAAATATACTGGAAATAAAGAGTAAAAAATAATAATACATCTATCGTATCATCAAAGAACATCTATGTTTGGATATGGGACTCTTACTCTTTCCTCCATCATTTTATATCCTGAAATAGATCCAGCATGTTATTTTATGTCAGCTGATTATTTAAATTATGGTCCTTTTTGTTGCTTGCAAATCTATGGTTTTCAATATATAAGTAATTTGTTCCATCTGTAGCTTTTTCTCATTTGGTATTTCTACATATGTTGAAATATCTTTTATTTTGATTTTATTAACCAACCTAGCTATTTTTTGTACCCAGCACAACTCAAAGTAAATGAAAAAAATCATAATATCTTTGGCTATATGACGAGATAAACGGATTAATAAAAGAAAAGATCATTTTTACAGGAGGGGACTGACAACTAATAGTAAAATATCTCGCGGCAGCTTCACTTGGTGCATGATGTAGTTAATCAAAGTCACATTTTTTACATACGTTTAAAATTAGGAGAATATATTGATAATAGGTTGCCGGTCAAAAAGTGGCCGCAAATATTTTTAATTCAATTAATAATAATTATAATAGAGTTAGTGCTCAACGACACTGGTTTGACAAGTAATAATATGTATAGTATATTTGTCGACGCATGTCTTAAAAACTTACAATTGATACTTCAAATCAGTACCATTGCCCGTTAGCTGTCTTTTAATTTGTCTTTGATACCTCGCGTTATTAACAGCTGGCAACCCTAATTGGCGACCATTTTTTCTTAAGCAACCTTATATCATCATATTAGGAAAAAAATTAGCATTAATTTGATATAAAAAATGCATATACATCATGAACAGCGAATTATATTTAAAAATAAATGAACAAAAAAAATTTTTGTTAAAAAATTAATTACTATTAATTGAATTAAAAATATTTGTGGTCAATTTTTGGCTGGCAATCTATTGTCAATGTATTCTCCTAATTTTAAATCTTCTTCTTCTTTTCCTTTATAAGCAATTCTGCTTGTTCATTGGCGGATTAATACCTCTATGGAAGGTTGTCACTCCATCTTTTGCGCGGTTGTTCGATATTTCTTCTGCCGATTAGTGACTTATCTCTTGCTATTTTGACGACGCGGGTCTCCTCCATTCTGCTTATGTGGTTATTCCATTCTTTTTTTTCTATTTTGTGTCCATTCATTTATACATTGCACGCTACATTTTCTTTTAATGTCTTTACTTCACTTTCGATCTCTCGACGTATTTCCTGTAATTTTTCTCAGTACTCCATATCTGCCGTTTCCAGTAGCCTTTACATTGTGGCTGTGTCAGGTCTTGTTTCTGAGTTATATGTCATTATTGGTCTTACACTAGCTTTATAAATTCTTGATTTCATCTCAGTATTAATGTGCCTGTTTCTCTACATAGTGTTATTAAGACATCCTGCCTAGTCTATTTGCTTTTTGTACTTGATCTCTCACTTCTTTGTCCAGGCCTCCATAGCTGGACAGTGTAATTCCCAGGTATTTCATTTCCATTATTTGTTCAATACTGATGCCCTCAATTTCTATTTTACATGTGGTTGGTTCTTTGCTGACTAGTATTGTTTTAGTTTTCTGAGATGAGATTGTCATGTTAAATTCTTTTGCTCTTATATTAAATCTGTGGACTACTCTTTGCAGACTATCTTCATCTTGGGCTATCATTATTGCGTCGCCTGCATAACAAAGTATTTTTATGTCTTTGTTTCCCATTCTGTATCCTTTTCCTTTGTTAACGCTTTTGATGATTTCATCCATAACTAATTTTAAATGAATGATAAAATGTGAGTTGAAATAACTACGTTATGGACGTTGTGTTTCTGTAGTGGGATCTTAGACCATAAGTTAGCTCAATATGGAGAAGAATACCAGATAAAAAGTAGCTAGCAACGGAAATCAATAAAAAGAGAAAAGAACAGTTTCTGGGAATAAAAATGTATTCATATTGAAAATCTGCCAGTCACCAGTCATTGATTCGATTCTTTTGCCAGAATGGAAGATACACAAAGTGCACAAGATGCACTAATTAATAACGAAGGAGAGATTACTGAACTGAGTTTATTAGTATAATTTATTAACTTTATTTAATATAAAAATCTTCCAACACTTGGTTTATTTAATCTTTATTTCCTTCTTCTTCAAGTGCCCTGTCCGTTGCGAACGTTGGCTATCAACACGGCAATTCTGATCTTGTTTGCGGCGCTTCTGAATAGTTCGACCGATGTGAGCCCGAACCACTTCCGCAGATTTTGGCCTGTGTCTTGGCCTGTGACCGTGTCTTCTCCTGCCTGGCCCTCACTTACTGTCTACTTTCCCCTGGACAATCAATTGCAGTAGACGGTACTTCTTCTTCTTCTTCTCGTGCCACTCCTAGCGGAGATTGGAAATCATCATGGCCACTGCGACTTTGTTAGCAGCGCGCCTAAAAAGTTCAATCGAACTACACCCGAACCATTCACGTAGATTACGAAGACGGTACTTATCGTATCTCAATATGTGGCCTAGATATTCAAGCTTTCTTTGTTTGATTGTGCTCACGATTTCTTTATCCTTTCCGATTCTTTGGAATATTTATTCTTCATTTCCACTTATTCTAATTTATTACAGTCTTCTACACTTATTCTAATTCACTAAAAACACAATAATTTATATTAATTTATTATACAAGTTATTCGATACAACAATTTATTTTAGACTAACTTCAACAATTAAAATTTCTCTATATATATCAAATAGCCGTTATTCTGGAATACCATCGACGACCTGTGTTGACCCTTCTCGAATACCGTGGAACCCAGACTAATTTTATAGCGGCTCGCAGCTGTGTTGACCTTTCCCGAGAAGGGAGCGCCAGACAGGTTTCTAGCGGGTCGGAGAAAATACTAGAAATACTGGAAATATTCTTGTCGAGTTACTAAAGGCATGAGGCCCTTGTCTATGGAACAAAATAAGAAAGTCAATGCAAAACTGCTGCCAAGAAATGATTTTTAGTTTGTTTTTTAGGTGATCTTAGTAATAGTGTTTCTTTTGGTATTCTTTTTTATTTTTTTGTGGTTTTAGTGTTATCAGTTCATCTTTAATCCCATTTGCATTGCTTCCGTATTATTTAAATCTTTATTATTGTTTTATAATCCTTTTGTAACTACTGTAGATCTTTACTGGATAAAAATACAATATTGTCAGCATGTTCGAAGTGTTTTAGATATCGTCCATAGGAAGTAGACCAGGCAGTACTTGTTTTCGGTTGGGCAAATCTTGTATGATCCTATTATTGTGCTTTGATCGCCTCGAAATAGAAGAATTTGTGAAAAAAATTTAAAAAATTCAAATCAAAGTTTACAATATTAATGTTAACTTATTATTTTTATGAATTTATCTGAATACATTTATTTGTAAATATTAATTTTAATTTAATAATAATTTTAGAAATAAGCTCAGAAAAAATCATACAATAAAAAAAACGAGTGTGGCAGTCCAGTGGGACTGCCGCTAGAAGTTATACTTCTATACACGCGTTCGCCGTTACAAATTTATATGGGAGTCAATCTGCCATTACATATTTAATGCTATAGGTAAGAGATAGCAGAAAGAGAAAAAGAATTAGGTATATAGGTATATGGTGCATCGTTTGCTGTATATAAACATTTGACCTGTAATAGGAGTATAGTAAATGAAGGATTGTATCAATATTTTAATGAAAATATATATTTTTATTTTCATATATGTATAAAAGGAGTTGAATGCAACAAAAAATTTTTACGCATACTCTGCAGTAAAATTCATTGTTTATTTTGTTATTAATATAAAAATTACAATACAATACACTGCAACATAATTCAATATAATAATACAATACAAATTAAAATGCAATATTCATAAGTATTTAAAACTGCCAATATACATAACTTACTTTACGAAGATAAAAATAAAAAACCAACAACTCGAATTATGTTGTAAATTTTCATTTTATTTTAAAATTTAGCATTTTTGCGTATATTACATATATTTAATAACATTAACGTGAGGTTTTTAAATACTTCAAAAATAAAAAAGGAAATTCTTATTGGGATTCGAACTCACGTACATCAGCGTATGAACCAAACACGTACAAGATTTGCCAATTAGACATGATACTAACGGATTTCAAAATTGACAGTTGTCTGTCATACAGTGATTATTTTGAAATACAAAAGCCTAAAATAATTATGAACATTTAATAAATAATACAAAACATATCACATAAATAATAATATTAATATATATTATATTATATATATATATATATATATATATATATATATATATATATATATATATATATATATATATAATATTATATATAATATAATATATTTATAATATTAAATATATATACAAAAGGAACATTTTTATTCTCGAGAGAGGAAGAGAGAGAAAATATATCTTATGTCTCTCTCTTACTCATTATCTTACATATGTAATGGTTTCACAGATTCACTCCCGTGCAAATTTCCAACGCCGACCGTGCGTATAGAAGTATAACTTCAAAAATTAATTTAATAAATCCCGGATCGATTACTCATGCATTTCATATAAACTATTCAAAAAAAAATATTTATATAATTTTATCTATATGTTAAATTAAAAAGAGAAGAAAAATTTTACAGTTGTTTAAAAAATTCCCTAGACCCTATTCAACGAATTTCAATGATGCGAATTTTATGTGAACACTTGAATGCACTTTTTCCAGGATTTACCTTTTTACCTTACCTTTTTTACCTTTTTTTTATAACTTTTTTTGTTGACTCTGCACATGGACGTATAAACACAGATACGTCCATGACTCTGCATAATTTTAAAAATTAATAACTTTTTTTCAAAAATTTAGATTACAGCATTATTTTGCGAATACTACTTAATCAATTGTGCTGAAATTTTTTGTAGTTTTTTTTTATATTAAACAGATTTTCTGGGTAAATTTTGAAGGGTCTATGTGGTTCTTAAATACCTGAACACGATTGAAAAAACATTAATTTTTGATCATTTTTTAATAATTTTTGGTAATTTTGCAATAATTATAATTAATTTTTTAATCACTTGCTCCTTTGCTTAGTCAATATCTAGTTCCATATTATTATATTTGTTAAGATTTTAGTTAATAACTTTCTTAGTTAGTTTTGCATTAATTTTACTCTGTATACCGAAATCATTACACATGTTACGTAAATTACAAGTCTCTTGTTTGGGGCTTTAAAATACAATGTAATAATTCGCCACCCCTATATGTATTTATCGGCAGCACTAATGCAATGCATGAGATTGGATAAAGATTATGACTGATAAATCCATTTTTATTACTTTCTTAATGCGTTCACCATACCCGAAATGGAAAATAAACCCGAGGGGTGTGTTGTGTAAGCAAAGAGGGAGATTTTATTGGTCTACCAAAAAGAGATAAATTGTAAAGATCAACAACGTGATTTATATAAGCTAAGAATTAGATTAGTGCATTTTGTTCTTGATTTTTACAATTGATTTAACGTTGTAAAATTTAACAGTTACACAATCCTTCTAAAAGTACTGTCAACAATTTGAATTTGCCTCTAACTCTTCGAGATAACAGTGGCCATTGTTTAATAAAGTGTAATCATTTTTTTCAATCATAAAATGTTCTTCAATATTATCTGAATCGTTTCGTATGTTACGGGTGAACCCCGAAATTGGATAGAACTATAGTGTATTTTTATGTATGAGAGAGTAATAAAACAATAAATTATGTATGCAAATCCCTAAACTGTTGATACGGGTGACTCAATGAAAAACAGATATTTGTCAACAAGTTTACAGAAGTATATAGGAAAACAATTTTAAATTGAGTATGACCACCAGGTATAAAGGTTGGAGCAGAATAGAATACAATAGTTGTGAGAGTTACTAATCCCTAAATAAGGTTGCCAGTGTCGGAGTGATAGAGGTTAACAGGTACTAATGAATTTGCAAGAAATGTAAGATGTTTATTTTATTGGTTATATATAACCAATAAAAGTTTAATAAGTACCTACATATTTGCAAAATAAAGTTTAATTCTTTAGATAAAATAAAACGTTTTATTTTATCTATTTGCAAAATAAAGTTTAATTCTTTGCCTATTTGCAAAATAAAGTTTAATTCTTTAGATAAAATAAAACGTTTTATTTTATCTGAAATGAGTGCATTCCACGAAGTAAGGGTTTCAACAATCAAACATTTAATTCTTTAATTCCAGGAATCTACGACAGTAATTGACTAGATAATTACCTTCTAAACTTATTCCACAGAAAATGTAATAGTGGGTTTTTCCATTTTGTAGGAAGGTCCAAGTGGCGTATTCAAAATTCTTAACAGTTCACTAAAAGTAGGTACTTCAGTTGCAAGGTGCAGTTTATTGTGTATACTAGTGTTATGGAAAATTTGGAAGTGCCGTGTAAACGCCGAAAAATTGGTCCTTTAACAGTTAATGAAAAAACATTAATATTTAATTGTTTTAAATCATTTACAGACAAACGTTTATGTGAAAGTGTTGATGAGACCGTTGAGTTAGTTAGCAGTACACTTGGTGTTGGGAAATCTACGATTTACAGAGTTATTAAAGAAGAGAAATGTGGTAGTTTTCAAATGCCACGTAATGCTCCAGGGAAACCAAAATTTCAAATAGAATATCATTTTAAAGAAGGACTTCGACGGAAAGTGCATGAATGCTTCTTTAGACAAGAATTTCCAACATTGGATAAAGTTCTTGTCTCAGTTCGAGATGATAAGGATTACCCAGAAATGAGTCGAAGTACGTTATGGAAACTTTTAAAAGAAATAGGCTTCCGCTGGAAAAAGAATCCCAGAAAGTCTATTTTATTAGAAAGAAGCGATATTGTCATATGGAGAAGACATTTTCTAAGAACCATAAAGGAAATGAGAAACCAAAAAAGAAAAATATTTTATCTTGATGAAACATGGATCAACGAGGGTCATACACCAACTAAATTTTGGCAGGATGAAACTGTTACAAGTCAAAGGCACGCTTTTTTAAATAACTTATCTACTGGTTTAAACCCACCATCAGGAAAGGGACGCAGGCTGATAATAGTACACATTGGCAGTTCAGACGGTTTTGTTGAAGGTGGTTTATTAACTTTTGAATCAACTCGTACCGGTGACTACCATGAAGACATGAACGCTGATGTCTTTCAAGAATGGTTCGAACAAATGATAGATCTTCTTCCTAAGAACTGTGTAATAGTAATGGATAATGCAAGTTATCACTCCAGACTTATAGAAGGACTGCCCACAACCAAGTGGTTAAAAAAAGACTTGCAGAATTGGCTGAGTTCAAAAAATATTACGTACCATCCCGGATCTATAAGAAAGGAACTTTATTCGTTGTGTGCCCTTCATAAAGAAAAATTTAAAAAATACGAAATTGATGAAATTGCCAAAAATCGTGGAATGACAGTACTTAGATCCCCACCATATCATTGTGAATTAAACCCGATTGAACTGGTATGGGCACAGATAAAGAGTGAAGTTTCAAGAAAAAATACCACTTTTAAAATTCATGATGTTAAACAGTTGTTTTTGGAGGCCGTAAATAATGTAAAACCTGAAAACTGGGAAAAGGCAGTAAATCACACTATTAAAGAAGAGGAAAAAATGTGGAAGCTGGACAATATTACTGATAAAATGATCGAGCCAGTTATTATAAATCTTGGTTCTAACAGTTCATCTTCTGAATCTGATTTGGATTTGTAACAAGTAGCTGTAAGTTTTATATTAATATTTTTATTCATCTATTTAACATACCTTAGACGGTTTTAAAAACTCTTTTTCTCTTTTGTAATTTTTAAAAATTAAAAAAAATGTGAATTTTTTAAAACCCTTTTTAATGTAGGCCAGTCAGTTCTAATATAGTGTGTGATAAAAGAGGTCACTTTTGTTTACATACACATACCACTTTATAACACTGAAATAATTCATTTATTTTTTACAATTATTCAAAGTAATTTTTCAATTAATCTTGAGCACGCCCATGGAGTGGTCGGAGCTACCAGTTAAAATTATGCTAATTACTCTCTCGTTCATAAAAATAAACTATAGTTTTATCGAGATACTTTGTGTATTATCCAAATTACCTGGATAAAAGTCAAAGGAGAATGACAACTTCTTGATTTATCCGGGCCATTCTAGAAATATCCTAACGTCAAATGGATATGGCAGTAAATTTTAAACTTACCTAAATATCTATTTACGTTTAAATTTAATTTGCTTTATTTTCTTTATTAAAAACCTACTACAGAATTATTGATTATAGATACCGTAAAACATATTAAGATAGGACGTCTGAGGTGGATAGGGCATTTAATGCGGATAGAACAAATTGACCCAGCTAGAAAAACGCATTGATAAACCCATTGGTCAGAGAAGAAGAGGAAGACACAAAACAAGTTTCCTTGATAACATCGATAAATACATGAGAAATATGGGAATACGTGCTCGGTGAAGGAAGGCGATGGATAAGGATGACTGGAGAGAAAATCTTGAGGAGGCTAGGACCCACGCAGAGTTGTAAAGCCGGAATGATCTTCTTCTTTAAGTTCCATCTTCTATCGAAGGTTGTAAATCATCATGGCTATACGGACTCTGTTGACTGAAGCTCTAAAAAGCTCTGCACTACTGCATTCAAACCATTCTCTTAAGTTTTTAAGCCAGGATATTCTTCGTCTTCCCACATTTCGCTTTCCTCGGATTTTGCCTTGCATAATAAGTTGTAATAATGTGTATTTTTGCCCTCTCATCACATGTCCGAAGTACTCAAGTTTTCGTCTTTTGATAGTTAATATTATTTCCGCCCCATTTCCTATCATTCTAGTTACTCCCACGTTTGACATTCTTTGAATCCATCATATTCGTAGGATTCTTCTGTAACACCAAAATTCAAAGGCGGTCAACTTATTCAGATGGACTTGTTTAAGTGTCCACTCTTCTAAGCCATAAAGAAGAGTTGAGAACACGTAACATCGAAGCATTCTCAGGCGTAGTTCTAACCTTATATCCCGACAACAAAGAAACTTTTTAAGTTTAAAAAATGATTCACGTGCTATTTTAATGCGTGTCCTAATTTCTTTGGTTTGGTCTACATCTGATCCATGTTCCTAAGTATTTATAGTTATTAACACTCTCAATTTGCAGTATCTTCAATAGTCAATGGGATATTTGCAGGTGCAGATTTAGTCATGATCATGCATTTAGTTTTCTTTAAATTTATCTTCAGTCCGTACTCATGACAGCGTTCATTAAGGCGTTGCATTACGTTCTGTAAATCATTGTTGTTATCCGTCATTATTACTGTATCGTCTGCAAAACGTAAGTTATTCAAAACCAGAATGATAATACATAATTGTTGTCCAAAAGATATAACTTGCATTGAACTTTGTCCAAAAGATATAAGCATTGTGAACTTGCTATTCGTATTTTAACTGTAACATATTGAAAACTGTAAATTTTTTGTTTAATTTGTCATTACCTTTTCTACACTTTGATGTTCTGATCGGATCCATAAGTTCTTGAATTGTTACGTGATCAATTCTATATGAAGTTGCTCTTCTAAGTCATGTTCCATCAAACTGCTAGCGCTATACCACAGATTCCTCTTGTGAAAATTTTGAAATTTGAAATTATTGATAACCATCATTTTTTGTCCGCGTGGGCTCAAAACGTAATCAATGAGCAGTTTATTATCCATGTTAAAGAAACAAGAGCAAATGAAGATAAATTTTTCTTTTCGCATAGTTTTAGGTAGTTATCAATAGAATTTTGTGGAATTCCCAAATAAAAACCAATGAATTGCATTTGCATTTAAGACATCTAGATTTGGATTATTCTAGCAATTTACCAAACCTTAACGGTTTGCAAGAGTTTTATGGTCTATACCTGCCACTGGGTGCAGGTAGGCCAGTGATGAGTGTGCAAATCTCTCTGGGTCTATTTTAAAATCCCTAGTTTTATAGCGTTGATGAGTTTGTACGATGTACGAGGGCATTTATGCTAATTGGTGATGATTTTGGTAGTTATTATTTTATCTGTGTCACTTTCTCCACTACTAACAAAAGCTGTAATTGAAAAAACGAGACAGACATTCGTTGATATGACTTCTGATGTGTTTACTGTGAAATCGTTTTTGTTTCGTTGCGAGCTTCCCTGTATATTTCTTTGTTTTGTTCTGTGATATTTGGCATGTACGTGTTATATATCTGTTGTTTTCAATTGCTGCATTTTTCAATTGTCCACTTTCACTTTCCATTTTCATAATCCTTTTCTGCTTATTATTTTTTCTTTATGCCTAGGGTCTGATAAACTGCTTTTTCAATACTGTTATGTTTCTTCTTTCCCAACCAAAGAAAAATAAATAAAAAAATCCATCGAAACAAAATTTTAAGATATCAATATAAACAAATTGTATATAGTAATTTAAGATAAGATTTAGTGTAGATAAGAATAGAAATTTGTTTGGCAAACGACCTTTTTCCGTTTCAAACAAAATTATCAAAAAACCTTTGTTTAGAATTAGAAGACATTTTACCTGTAAGTTAATCTTTTCATTGTTTGTATAATCGAGTATTAAATGACCATATTCTAATCTTTTGAAATATGTATAAATTGTGTATTGACAAAACCAATTTTAAAGTAAGCTATTTAGTTTTTCTCTGAAACCGAAATTAGGCTTTTCCAAAATCATGGTAAACACAATTTGAGCTTTTGATTGGACGGTCGTTTTTAAATGGGAATTTGTGAGACGATCATGAGAACCGGAGAAGTCAGATATAATTTGGTCATCGAAGGAAACAGTCGTTTGTCTCAAGATAGGGTGTGGTTCGTGAGTTGGATACCGGCATTGTGAAAAGAATTGAATAGTTTTTGCAGAAGGAGATAGCAAGTAGATTGAAAGAGGTCCTTGTATCTACCGTTGGCATTTTGTGAAGATTTGTGAAAGTAGTTTTATGGCATCAAGTTGACAAAAGGAGGTCCTTGTGTCATTAATAAGTTGTTGAGTTTTTGGAGAAGTGCATCAGGTGTTTTTGGTAAGTGCAGCAGGTTTGCAGAGACGTTAGGAAGGAGCCTAGGTGCCAAAAAGGAGAGATCACATCGTTGAGGAGACTGGATTTTTCTGGGTATGTTCCAACATACAATTCAATAAGAAAATAAGCTGTAAGTGTTTTGTACAATTGAATTTTATATCTGTGAAGGATCGGTTTGACATCATGGTCATTAGCATTCAAATTTAAGAACTGAGGTTTTGTTAGGCTAATCAAAAGTTTAAAGTTTTGTTGTTTCTTGTTTCAAGTAAAGAAAAATTGAAGTAAAATAGGTTTTCACTTAATATAAATGTATGTAGATTTAAAATCTTATTATTATAAAAATTTGATTTATTTTCTTGTATGCTGATTGATAAGATAACGACAGAATTTGATAATTGTTTTATTCGTTCATATAAAATAAAGAAACGTGAATTTTTGTGATATAATATATTTTTTATTCTTATCCTTTCTTCCCCCTCCCGATAAAAGACAACTAGAAAATCTTTGAATCCATCGAACACAGGTAATATAAGGAGTTTATTTTAGTTTTGATAACAAATAAGTTACAAAATACATATTATCGAATTCTTGCATTCATCTTTTGTACTTTTTGTTCCATATATTGATTAAAGCGCCTATACTTAAATATAATTCTGTCTGAGTGATATTAAATTATTTGTATTCTTCCATTGACTAATAATATTTCATTTAATAAATAAATATTTGAATTATTCTAACTTTTATATAATGTAATCGAGGAAAAGCCCGTGGTTCTTCCCTTAGTGTCCATAGTAAACTATTTTGTTTTAAGGAAAATTAAAAATTTTAGTTCCTCAAAGACTACTTGTGCAGTTCAGTCAAGAAACATTCTATCGATCCACAGATTTTAAAATTTTTACGTATTTTCCAAGACAGTCAAAAGAAACTTTATGGTAATAAATAGCGAGGGTGTCTTTTTGCCCGTAGTGTACACATGGCCGAGGGATACCTTTCTATTCCACCCTCCCAATTCTCTACCTTTCCGTCTATTCAGGCTAGTCTAGTCGAACCATTTACGGTTCTTTAGAATTTTGGTATCAGCGTGTAGCGTCTGGCAGATGGTCAGACCATCGAGAATAAAATTGCACCATGTATAGTAATTATATTGAACGAGAGAGTCAGATGTTCTCACTTTGTACAATTTTAAGTGGTTTATTTATGTTTTTTTTTTATTTTTGAAATTGTACTGTTAACTAAACGTTCACCAAGAAATAGAATTACTGTACTTTGCAGTACGTGGTGGGTTTATTATAAAAAATGTTAGTTTCTTTTTGTTTAATTTTTTTTGTTCGAAAACTTTAATACGTATTTCAGACAGTATTTAAACAAGTTTGAGGAAAGACATTAACTCTCGCTTAATCTTTCGTTATTAGATAACTTTAAAATTATATTAGATTCTACTTCTGATTCATCGGAACTAAAATTTTCATTATTGCACTTTCAAAGGCGTTTGGTCCTCAATAAATCCTGTTTTAAATAATCATCTAAATGCCAACCACAGTTTTCAGGCTGGTGTTTTGTACATTCCGACTCAGTTGCATTAAGCCCCAGGTATTAACAAAAATAGTTCAGCTTCTATTAACTTGTTTCATCAAAAATAAAAACGGAACAAAAAAAAACATATAACTTACAGTTTGTTCTGCTTTCACCAAAAAATTTAAAGACTGCAAAAACATCGCATTTTTATTGGCATTACTGTACCGCAGATCATTGGAAAAGAACTTGCTGGTACTATTACATTTAATACTTACTATGACCAACAAAAAAAAACAATCGTCCATACGGCGAAAAGCCGGTAGTGACTATCGAAAGAGCTGAACTTACTCCTCTATAGTCGGTTCGCTATATTTACGAGGGTTTCGGATTAACAAAATTATGCTAATGACTCATTGATAACCAGTTGCAGTAAACGACTTCCCAGAAAATTAGGTAAAAACTGCATTAATGGTCATATTTTAAAATACAATAAAATAACATTAGGGTAGGTATAAATTTGTTACAATATTGCAGTTGAATTGATTCTTTGCCAGTGTTGACATTGTATGTTTGGTGGAAATATTTAAAAATGCCTAGACGTTTGTTAGATGTAGATAGTCTAATTTGTAGTGTACTAAAGTATTTTACGGATGAAAAAGAAAATGGCGGTCCTTTAAAATCGGTAATGTCTGTTCAACAACGCGTATGTGATGCTCTAGGAATTAGTGAAACCAAACTAAGAGGAGTATTACAAAATCGCAATAATGAACGGCCGAAAGAAGATCACCGAAAAACTCGCCTATCATTGAAAACGAAAGATATTCCAGATGGAAAAAAATTTGAAATTCGTGATACCATTTATCGAATGCAAGCCTACAACGAACATGTGACCTTAAATACAATTCTCTCAGAATTAAAAGATAGAAAATTTGACGAAATTGGCAGAACAAATCTATGGCAAGTGATACATAATTTGGGTTTCAAATTTCAAAAGGAGGATAACAGAAAAGCCCTTTGTAAAAGAAGTTCTGTTGTGCATAAAAGAATTAACTTTCTAAGAAAATATTCTAAATTAAAAGAAGAAAGGGCAAATTTTATATATTTAGACGAAACATGGATATTTTCTAGGGGTGCAACCAAGAGAATATGGCAAGATGATAAAGTAAAGTCTATCAAACATACTGATGGAGAAGGGAAGCGACACATAATTTTACATGCAGGAGGGAAATCGGGTTTTATAGAAGGTGCTGATTTAATATTTTCATCTAAATCAAAATCAAGTGACTATCACGATAATATGAACACAGAAATGTTTGTAAAATGGTTACATGAAAAACTTCTCCCAGGTTTAAGTGAGCCCAGCGTAATTATTTTAGACAATGCGCCTTACCATTCTGAAGTATTAAACAAAAGTCCAACGAATTCTTGGACTGTTAATAAAATTAAAGAATGGTTGACAAAGGAACATATACCATTTACACAACATATTGTTACGAACATACTTTTGGCATGGCCCAGGTAACGGTTGCATTGCATCTCTAATACTCTCGAAAGTTCGCGGCGTATCGAGTGCGAGAGAGAATAACCGGTCACGTAGGTGAATTAGAGGTGGGACAACGCCAGAATATTCTCGAAACCAGTAACTATAGTATATATAGGTAACAATGTTAGAAGTAGAGTGAGTTGATAATAGAGTACCGAACTGTAAAGTTATAAATAAATATATGTATATAAATTCGAACCGCTCGTTTTATTTAATCACGCTACAGTTGGTGTTACGGTGTGAGTAAAAGAGAAATAAATTCAGCAGTGACTTTTAAAAAAGACTTTTGAACTTTTGAAAAGTATTGTTCGTCGGGAACATCCGCGTAGATCGGTAGTGATCTTTGTACGAAAGAACATTTAAAAAGTACGTGTGTGCCTGACCAAAGATGCTGCTAGTACAACTCTCAGTAAAACAGTTGCGAGAGCAACTAGAAGAACGCGATGAAGATTGCAGCGGGTCCAAGAAGATCCTCCAAGAACGACTGAAGAATGTTCTTAACAAGAATGGAGATGACCCAGAGACATTCCAGTTTCAGTCAGCGGAAGAAGCAGTTTTAATGAAGATAGAAGAAACTTCTAAAAAAATTGAAGAAACTTCTAACAAAATTGAAGAATCTTCTAAAAAAAATGATGATAAATTTGAGACTGTTTCCAAAAGATTCGATGAAACGTCTCAAATGATAGAAGAATCTTCTCGAAAGAATGATGAAAGATTCAATGAAACGTCTCAAATGATTGAAGAATCTTCTCGAAAGAATGATGAAAGATTCAATGAAACGTCTCAAACTATTAAAGAAATAGCTAGACAAAACGACGAGAAATTCGAAAATATGTCTAGAAGATTCGACGAAGTATGTAATCAAAACAATGACAAATTTGAAGAAGTCACAAAAACATTCGATAAAGTAGAAGAGAAGATCAAACAGTTAGAGAGCATGATAACTAATACAAAAGTGCTACCACCAGTTAATACAATAGCCTTAGATCCGGTAGTGAAAGAAGAATCACCTAGAGACGAAACGACACATAATATGAGATTCAAATTGCCACCATTTGATGGAAAGTCCTCTTGGTCCATATACCTTAGACAATTTGAAGCTATTTCGACAGCCAATCATTGGACAGAACAAGAAAAAGCTGTTTCCTTGACTGCTGCTTTACGAGGTGATGCTGCAGATATCCTAAGATCGATTCCTAAGGGTCAAGAAAAATGTTACCAGACCTTGTTCACTCGACTAGACAAACGTTATGGAGATGCCCATCTACAACAAGTCTACAAGGCGCAACTAAGAAGTAGAATTCAACGAGCAAGTGAAAATTTGCAAGAGTTTGAAGCAGATGTTGCTCGTATAGTGCGGTTGGCTTATCCGGAGGTACCAGACATTATTTTAGAAGAA
Source organism: Diabrotica undecimpunctata (assembly GCF_040954645.1). Lineage (NCBI taxonomy): Eukaryota > Metazoa > Arthropoda > Insecta > Coleoptera > Chrysomelidae > Diabrotica > Diabrotica undecimpunctata. The sequence goes on from NC_092809.1 coordinate 143,355,501, forward strand.
ATTGCTGTAGATACCTTCGTCAATGGGTTAAAAGAAAGTGAATTACAGAAAGCTTTACGACTAGCAAGACCGAAAGTTCTAGATGAAGCGCTCGCTATTGCCTTGGAACATGAAACAGCTAGTCAAACTTCACGGAGTCATCGGGTAAGAACCATTGAAGAAGGCGACGAACCAAACGATGAACGTCTGGAAGAAATGGTACGAAAAGTAGTTCGTAACACGATGCCGAAGAGACGCGAGCCCAGATGTTGGAATTGCGGTGACGTAGGTCATATTCGCCGTAATTGCAAGAAAATGATACAACAGTCGGAAAACTAGAACGGGTCGACAACAAGGGGCAACTGCCGACCTCGAGAAACACAGCCCCCACAGTAACTGTGAACATTACGTCCTCAGGTGGAATTCATAGCTTGTACATAGAGGGTCGTATCAATAATAAATGTAGATCGTTTTTGGTAGATACAGGTGCAACGAGAACTATTGCACGGCCAGAAGTAGTACGAGGCCATCTCAAATTATCGCCTGCAACAGTAAAGCTTAGAACAGCAACTGGTGAGATAATTAATACATATGGCGAGGCTAATATGTCAGTATCCATTGGCCAGACCACAGTGAAACATACAGTATTAATTGCAGAGATCTCCGATGAGTTCATATTGGGAATGGATTTACTAAGGAAAGTTGGGGCTGTATTGAATGTCAAAGATGGAGTTCTCGAGATCAGTGGTGAAGAGTTGCCGTTTCATGAAGACAAAGAAGATGTTATCAGCTTAATAACTACTTGTGACGTAACAATACCCGGTAATAGTGAGAAAATTTTGATGACCAGACCTGATGGTTACTGCCGAGAGGGAAGTTTAAGGATGGTCGAAGATGTGAATAATGCCGAGTTCCTAACGGCAAAAGCTTTGGTGAGAATTCGAGATGTCGTTCCTGTAAGAGTTATGAATTTAAAGGGAACTGCTATTAAGTTAAGTAAAAGAACTTTGATCGGACAGTGTGTTCCCGTGGCTTCGATTTGTTCCATGAATACTAATGAGAAACCGTCGAAATCTAAGTATCCAAAGGAGCTTGTTGAGACGATGATTAAAACGTGCCAAGATCTTGATGATGAACGAACTAAAAAAGTGAAGTCTATGCTGATAGAATTTCAAGATGTTTTTGCCATGGATAAGAAGGATAATGGCAAAACAAGCATAGTAAAGCATAAAATTAATACCGGAGACGCTCAGCCAATCAGACAACAACCTAGACGACTTCCATTTGCGAAAAGAGATGAAGCCGAAGACATCATCAAAGATATGAACAAACAAGGGGTAATTGAACCATCAAACAGTCCATGGACATCACCAGTAGTGCTAGTAAAGAAGAAAGATGGTTCAACACGTTTTTGTATTGACTACCGACAGCTCAATGCAGTAACTAAAAAAGATAGTTATCCTTTGCCCAGAATAGACGATACTTTGGATACACTTTCCGGTTCTCGTTGGTTCTCCACACTCGATCTGAAAAGTGGATATTGGCAAGTAGACATGGAGCCAGCTGATCGTGAAAAAACCGCATTCTCGATAGGATCAGGGCTTTGGCAGTTCACAGTTATGCCCTTTGGTTTATGTAATGCCCCGGCCACATTTGAAAGATTAATGGAGGCAGTTTTAAGAGGTCTAACATGGAAAACATGCCTGGTTTATTTGGATGATGTAATTGTAGTTGGAAGATCCTTCGATGAACATGCCAATAATCTGACAGAAGTCTTTCAACGATTGCGGGCAGCGAATTTAAAGTTAAGTCCAAAGAAATGTCACTTGTTTCGACGAGAAGTGAAGTACTTGGGACATATTGTAGCAAGTAATGGTGTAACAGCTGATCCTGAAAAACTTGCAGCAATTAAGGAGTGGCCAGTACCAAGAGATAAACACGAAATTAGAAGTTTTCTTGGCCTATGTACGTATTACCGACGTTTTGTCAAAGGATTTGCCAACATCTCCAAGCCATTAACAAATTTGACAGAAGAAGGCAAAGAATATACATGGAGCGAAGAGTGTCAAAGAGCTTTCGAACACTTACAAATGGCTCTGATCAGCGCACCGATTTTAAGCTACCCTAGACAGACAGGAAAATTTGTGTTGGACACCGATGCAAGCAACAGTGCAATAGGAGCTGTTCTTTCCCAAATCCAAGATGGGCAGGAGAAAGTCATCGCTTACTTTAGCAAAGTCTTATCAAAACCAGAAAGAAACTATTGCGTTACCAGGAGAGAATTGCTTGGCGTAGTGAAGGCTTGTGAGCATTTCCATAAATACTTGTATGGCAGAAAGTTTCTTCTTCGCACGGATCACGCTGCTCTAAAATGGCTCCTACAATTTCGTAATCCAGAGGGCCAGATGGCAAGATGGTTAGAACGATTACAAGAATATGATTACGAGATCGAACACAGGGCTGGCAGAGTTCATTCAAATGCTGATGCCCTTTCGAGACGGCCGTGCAGTGCAAATTGTAATCACTGTCTTAAATTAGAAGAACGACTTTGCCCCGTGAGACGAACCACCGTCATTAATGAGCAATGGCAGCCTCAACAGCTACAAGACGCTCAAGCAGATGATCCATGTATAAAAAGAGTATTGGATTGGATGCGTCGAAGTGAGAGACCTTCTTGGCAAGACATTAGTGCATGTAGTCCAGAAGTCAAGTGTTACTGGAGCCAATGGAATTGCCTAGTGCTGAAAGATGATCTTCTGTATAGAACCTTTGAGAACGATGATGGTACAGAAACTAAGCTTCAGTTGATTGTACCTAAAAGTAAAGTGTCAGAAGTATTGCGTCAGTTGCATGACGGTGCATCAGGTGGACACTTCGGTATCACGAAGACTCTGCAAAAGGTTCGAGAACGGTTCTATTGGGTGAACTGTAAAGATGATGTAAGAAGATGGTGCCGGAAATGTGAACTGTGTGCAACCAGTAATGGTCCAGCTGGTAAAAAGAGGGCACCCATGAGACAGTACAATGTTGGTAGTCCTATGGAAAGAGTAGCAATCGACATTGCAGGTCCACTTCCAGAGACAAATGATGGAAATAAATATATCCTGGTAGCCATGGATTATTTTACGAAATGGACTGAGGCCTATGCGATACCAAATCAAGAAGCTGCTACCGTTGCAGAGGTACTTGTTAAAGAATTCTTTAGCCGATTTGGTGTTCCTTTGGAGATCCACTCCGACCAAGGGCGAAATTTCGAGTCAACCCTTTTCCAAAACGTTTGTAAATTGATTGGTGTCAATAAGACCAGAACGACACCCCTGCATCCTCAATCAGATGGAATGGTCGAGAGAATGAACCGAACAATGGGTAAACACCTGTCCAAAGTTGTATCAGAACATCAAAGAGATTGGGACCAGCACATTCATTTATTCCTAATGGCCTACCGCTCGGCCGTGAATGAAACTACAGGCCAGACTCCAACCTGCCTGATGTTAGGTCGTGAAGTTCGTTTACCCTGCGACCTAGAGTTTGGCTGCAGACCTTCCGAAGAACATGTTGCAAGCGAAGATTATGTCGACCGCCTGAAGTTAAGAATGAACAACATTCATGAACTTGCCCGACAACACATCCAGATAGCCAGTGACAGAATGAAAGATCAATATGATTCTCGATGTAAGAGTGAAAGCTATGAAGTAGGTGATCTTGTTTGGCTTTATAATCCACAACGTCGTCGAGGCTTGTCTCCCAAACTGCAAAGACAATGGGAAGGTCCATATGAAATTAAAAAGAAAATAAATGACGTAATATACCGAATTAAGAAGTTGCCGAAAGGTAAACCAAAAGTAGTTCACATAAATCGTCTTGCACCATATGCTGGCTCAAATGAAACAGAAGAAGCACGAACCCTTCAACATGAGATCAAAGATGACCGGCGACCAAGCTTTAATGAATTTATGTCAAATTACGCAGAGAGAAAGAGTGCTAGATTCGGCGTGACCACAGAAGTTCAGCAGGATCTTTTTAGCGTTCCGCATAACGTCTCTCTAGCCCACTGTGTTGCCCAAGATCTTGAGATGACTAAAGGAATCTCATCCGTATTTTATAAGAAATTCGGTCGTTTGGACGAGTTAAAAAACCAGCAGCCTAAAGTTGGAAGAGTACTGAGATTAGAAGATGGTTCCCGATCTTTGCTGTATATGGTGACCAGGAAGTCTTATACAGACAGGGCAAGCTACGAGGATATATGGCGTGCTCTAACTAATTTGAAGAAAATTGTGTGCAATTACGACATCAAGAATTTGGCCTTACCTAAGATAGGCCATGCACTAGATAATCTGGACTGGAAAATTGTCAGAAGCATGCTTGAAGTGATCTTCCGAGACACCGGCGTACGAATTACTGTGTGTTGCATTAACCCGATGGGATCGTATCCTTCAAAGTCAGTAGACTGTTATTTCTTTCTAAAGGGTTCATGCAGAGCTGGAGAGTCCTGTAGATTCCGCCATGCTGTGCCTACCGGAGTTGCTGATCGGGACGATCAGATTTAAGAGGGGAGCAGTGTTACGAACATACTTTTGGCATGGCCCAGGTAACGGTTGCATTGCATCTCTAATACTCTCGAAAGTTCGCGGCGTATCGAGTGCGAGAGAGAATAACCGGTCACGTAGGTGAATTAGAGGTGGGACAACGCCAGAATATTCTCGAAACCAGTAACTATAGTATATATAGGTAACAATGTTAGAAGTAGAGTGAGTTGATAATAGAGTACCGAACTGTAAAGTTATAAATAAATATATGTATATAAATTCGAACCGCTCGTTTTATTTAATCACGCTACAATATTTTAAAATCAGAATTATTACGCTTGGCAAATATCCACGCAAAACCAAAAACCTTTGTTGTGGATCAGATTATTGAAAGTTACGGTCATCAAGTTTTACGTCTGCCACCGTATCATTGCCAGTTTAATCCCATCGAATATATATGGGGAATAGCAAAACAATATTATGACAACCATATTGGGCCTAACGGTTATAGCGACGACGCAGTTCGGGAAACTTGGCGAAAGGCACTTTCAATTGTAACTCCAGAAGTGTGGTGCAACTGTATATTCAAGTGCGAAAAGACTCGTGAAAATAAAATAAACGAAATAAGTCCAATCATAATAACAATTAATGGTGATGACAGTGATGATGATGACGATTATGATATTTTTGATGATAATGACTGATTTTCATTTTTGTTGGCAAGTTAAATTTTTTTATTTTTCATTAGAAATTCTCTCCATGGAACAAATATACATAGACCATATATTCTGTGTGAAGTGTAATATAAAATTATTATTAGGTTTATATTAGCCACATTAGACTCCATTAATGAAGTAATTCTCCTTATTATACTGTCAATTATATAAAAGATTTTCCATTATTATTTAATTAAAAAAAGTTATGGATTATTTTTTATTTCATTTGACCAGTTGATATTTCCCCAAAGAGCAGGTAATTAAAACTGGGTACTTACAATAAAATTTTTAATCCGAAACCCGCGTAAATATAGCGAACCGACTATAGCTCTAATTCGGTAATGTTGCACGCTTGTTGAAAATCTTACCCGCTCCCTTGTTGAAATTACGCGGCAGTTTAACCAATCAAGAACGGAAGTTTTAGAAACAACCATATGTGTTTATTCCACTCATGAGGTTCGAAGAGTAAGCGTTGTACTCAAAGTAATTTGAAGATGCACACTCAAAATTTGTTTTTCCTATTTGAAATGTTTAAACACAATAATTTAAGTACTTATTAGGAACTGTATAGATGATTAAGATATATAGGGTCGCATAAAAGTTACTGGTTTCTGAATTAAATTTATTTTGTAATACGTGAATTAAAACTTTTTTAATCGTTACAATGGGTAACTGTATCGAAACCTTTTTGCAAATCCAATAGTACCAATTCACAGCTTAACCAATTGTCTATTTTGCTGTATATGTCTATATTTAAGCCAGTATCAGCAGAAACTGCTTGAGTTAACTACATTTTCTGTTTAAAATATCCTTCATAAACTTGCTATTTTGAAACTTTATATGCCTTTTATAATGGAAATCTTGTTTTTGTGTCTTGTAATGTTAAACCAAAGTGGATTTAGTCATACAAGAAATTGGTTTCATTCCAGATTTCATTTCACATAGAGTTTATTTGCCTTCTAAATTATTCTCCGTTTGTTTTTGTTTTTCTAAATGCCTTTTACAAATATTGGCACTGATATTTATGGACTTATCTTCCTAATTATCTTCCTATTCTATCTAAGTAATGTGGAGAAACCATTTAATACCATAAGCCAGCAGAAAATGTTAAAAGCATTGGCAGAATGCCGAGTAGACCATTGCAATACTAACATAATTATATATATCTACCAAAATGCCGAAGCTAGCGTAAGACTAATTTAACAAGGAACAACAAAGCTATTCACGATGATTTTAGAACATACTTGTAAGAAGGCAGATCTCAATGAGTATTATTAACATAAATGGGGAAAAGTTCAGTCATTTGAGATTCGCAGATGACATTGTCCTTATAGCCGATCGTATGGATGATGTAATAATAATGTGGGAAAAAATTATCACACTTCCTTGGAGGTCGGACTAAAAATAAGCAGAGATAACTAGATGTGTGAGCTACCACGTCGCAAAGGATTAGAATATCGTAAAACCATTGGAAGTGATTGTTTGAGTTATCTTTTTTGTGATAAACTTTCTCGGATTAGGTCTATATCAAAGTCATCAATTATGCAGATTATTCATAACCACGTTTAATGTCATATTCACTACTCCCAAAAGATCGTTGTAATGGCAATCAAGAGGTCTGCATATTCCACCCACTATCAAATTCCTATCAATCTGTAAGAATAGAACTGAACACTTTGTATTATATCTACAGACTTCCGAATAATCAATTCATCTTACCATAATTGTCACTGATCTGTATTAGTTTCTTTATTATGTCCCCATTCTGGATATAGGTACATTGACTCTGAATCCTCAGATTTTCTCAAATAGAAAATTTAAACAAACATTAATGTTTTTAATGAAAAAGCAATTTTTTCACTTCTAAACAAACAGCTTTCCGTATTACACTCGTGTGTAATAAAGTTTTAAAGTTAAAATAACGAGGAAATGTTTTCGAATAACATTTTGCTTGCACTTTGAAGATCTGGACTTTATTTTAAGTAGTTAAACTTAAAAATAGCACAAACTTTATCAAATAGGGTTGTCAAAACTTCTGGATGTCGAAATCGAGACCAACAGTAACTGAGCAATCGGTGTATTTATTCATTAACTACCGAGGAAAGTTTCCAGTTTTCAGAAACTATCTAAAATTTGAGATACTTTAATACTCTTTTTACTTGATTACACTTCATTTGATATCGATAGACAGTTTAAAGAACAATTATAATATATGCAAAACTTTTACACAGTGACCTTTATTCTCTTCTGTTACACCTCCTTCTACAAATTTAATTTTTTTCTTTCCTAGCACGTTCCTTCAATCCTTAATTTCATTTAGTTCTTCTTTTGTTAACTGATGTCTCTATCCCTTTATTTGTGATCTTTAATTGTTTGGTTAAATTTACTTTTTGCGTAGTTGCTGCTTGTTTTGGGTCATAGATGGGCTTTATGAACATTTTTAGTGATGTAATTATGTAGTTATTTCATCTCTTGATTGTTATCTCTACCTTTGTTCAAAAGTGATTCATTTAAAATATTTTTTATTTGTCTTTGTTTTCAAGTATCCTCCTATTTTTCTCTCTTTGGTGCCTGCTTCTTTCATGCCTATTGATACGTATTTGCATTGTACTCCTTTCTCATTATCGCCGGCATCAAATAACTGCGTTTAAAAAATACCTTATCATGCAACAATTTTTATCTGAGAGAAACTTCAAGATCACCAAGTGTTAGGATAAGTGTGTATAAGCCAATATGCCTGGGATAACAAACACATAGTAAAATAAAAAGATGCGTCAATAGTGATCAAAGAAACAGACAGCAAAGAGAGAACAATAAAAAAAGCAGCACTCCTCTTACTAAATGAAGAAAAATGTGTAGCAAACCCATCTATAGAATGTTACAGACTTTGATTGCCAATACTGCAAGAAGAACTCCACTCAAAATATGGCTATTTGCCTACAAGATCGAGGCCAGACAGTCAACTGTCAAATTGGTTTACAGGTTAAATCTATAATTTCTTAATTTATAAAAAGAGTTATGAAAACGATTTCTGGATTCGAAATCGAAACCTCAAAACAAATGTAAAATGTAGTTCTCAATCCATCATATGACTCTCAGCCTAATTCGAGCCCTGGCCTTCCTCAGCAAACCTCTCCGTTCGTTAAGCTCTGTAGTCATTCTATTATAAGAAAAACTGTTTCTATTCATAAAACCGATAACTTTTCAAAACACCTAGGTATCTCTCTATGACTGCCTTTTGAAAATTTTAAAATCAAAATATATTCTGCAAATTGACAGGGCTTCCTCTTCTTTTAAAATTCTGCTTCTCCTAGTTCAAAGTACTCTCCTCCAGGGTCAATCATTGCCCAAAGAAATTATCTCTTATCGAAATAAAATATTGACAATCAAATGCTGCTTTAAACTCTCCAAAAAGTGGTGGCGTCTCAAAAAGACATCGACAGCCTCGCCTCAGATAATTTGTTGTATTTAAAAAAATAAACTTAAAATTGTTTGAAAATATCTGCTTTACACTTCTAGGCTGCCACCACAAAAACTTCACGACTTTTCCCACTGTTCATTTTTTATCGATCCGGCAAAAACACTAACATTTATTTTTCTGTAATAATTTTACAAAGACCATCAAAACAACCCTTTCCCTTCCAAATCTCAAATCGAACTCTTATTTAAAATTCTTTTCTTTTCAAACCACACCTCTCGTTTTCTTTTATACCATTTCCTAGAATCTCCTCGTTGACCAATCAACATACACAAAATCTACGCTAAACAATTATTTGGAATGCCCCATTTATGTTCGCTAAAGTTTTGACGTATCATAGGCCTTCTTCTTAGTTAACGAACACTAAATGAGCAGGTAAATTTCTGGCTGTTCTTTTCTCTATAATTATTTGTTGTAGTACAAATGTATTGTCAACACAAGACCTGCCAGCACGGAATCCACTCTGATCTCCTATTTCTTCATATTGGTTTTCGATAAGTTCTTTTATCAATCGACCGTAAAATCTTCCCAATGAGCTAATAACACTTATATCTCTTTAATTTTTGAATTTCTTTTTGTCTCCTTTTTTGTGGATAAAGCATATACACGCCAAGCTCCAATCTTATGGAATATTTTCTTATTCAATTAGACATTTATTAAAGATCTCCGTCAAACCAACAATTCTATTAGTATTGACGGTCCGAGCTTTATTAATTCGATGGGGATGTTTCCAGGTCGTGTGGCTTTTCCGTTTTCATTTGCTTTAAGGTTCATCTTTCGTCCACACTGATTGGTTGTATTTGGTCTTCGTCTATTTTATCTGTTTTGAAGTATGTGTAATTTATTTCGCAATGTGCTCTTGCTTCCGTCAATAGGAATTTGTATTGTTCTTCCCACTTTGACATATTGATGAGGTTTAACTGTTCCTTTGTGATCTTTTTTGAGATTTCTTATAAAGTCCCCGCTTCAGGTACTCGAGTTCCACCATATATCTGTTTATTTCTTCACATTTGTACAACGATACATTTTTTCTTTTGGTGACAGTTTTCTCAATTTGTCTATTCCAGTAAGTGTGTGTTTTCCAGTCTCCTGGATTTTGTGTTTGTAGCCACATTTAATAGGCTTTCTTTTTTGTATCTACCAACTCCCTTAATTCTTGTGACCACCACTCCGGATCTTGGTTTCGCACATTTTTCGTATACTATATACTATATATTATGCATAACTTGCCCCAGGTATTGTAGCTTTCGTGTCTTGATGGTTTCCAAAATTTCCATTCTTTTATTGACTCTTCTCATGACTTCGTTCTTCGTTGTTTGTTACATGAATGATATTGATAATGATACCTTCAAGATTCTTCCATACACCCACAGTTCAAATGCTTCCAACTTTTTAGTAGTCGACTCGTTAAGTGTCCATGCTTCTATCCCGTAAAGCAGAGCCGAGAAAATATAGCAATTTGCCAGCCTAACTCTCAAGTCTAATTTCAGTTCTCTTGCACAAAGTACCTTTCTAATTTTATTGAAGTTTGTTCATGCTTTCTCTATTCGAACTTTGATTTCTTTGGAGTAATGGTTTGTGTGATTAATTATTGTGCCAAGATAATACAATATCAGTTAGTGCAAATGAATACTTATTTCTTTTCTACTATCTTAGTAAATTTAGTCTATTCTTCCGATGTGGGGCGATAAAACAGTATATTTCACTGTTAAGGTGATATATTTCCCAGAAGATATTCAGAAAACCAGATTGCCCCATATTATTAACTGCTTTTCGAATAAAAAGTATATAGACTTTATTTTGAACGTCGAGTTTCTTTTCCTTTTAAGAGCTGTGCCCTACTTGAAAGCTTTGATTTTTATTTCTGTTTATTTTTAATCCGTTTACAGACGCCTCGATCCTATTCCTTTGCTATCTACTTTTTTTCCCGAGCTTGATATTCAGCGAACATAATGCACCGGCAGCGCAAAATAAAAACGAAACGAAACGGGGAGAATCGTTGAAACTATTCGGGACCCAGCAAGTTAGATTTTCTCGGTAAAAGCAAACGAAACAGGGTTAAATAAATGCGGGTTTGGCCGCCGGTTTTCGTGGCTCTAGGCACCCTAGGCCTGCAAAGCATAAATCACACCCTCTTTCTTTGGTGTCAAGCGCACACAGATGCACTTTTTCAAAATGCGGTAGTCGTCATAGTCCAGTCCAAGTAATCCTTTATCGGGAAGCTGCTTGGATCAGGTACAGGTGGCTTATATTTTCATGATTTTATGACAGTAATTTTCTTTTTTGTCCGTTCGTTCAAATTCTGATCTTTTGTCTTTGCAAATCTCTTTAACAGCCTCCGTGCAGGCACATTAATTCACCGATAATTCTTGGTTTATAGAAAAGGATAGGGGCTATAGTTCTAGAATTTTCGTACTCAATTTTGTGGCCCGTATGGAGATGATATTGGCCTAGGGTTGAAACTGAATCGAAATTGCGAACGGAAATGAAATGTTCATAGATTCTATATTGTCAGTGACACCTTTGCTGTAAGGAAGAAAAGCTTTACTATGGTAAGTATGTGATTCTCTGGATTGAGATTAATGCCCGTGGATGCTCCGATTGATACGATTTTTGCGGTAATCATTTTGGACTAGGGCTTGTTTTAAAGAAGAGAGTTAGGTGGATCTACTTGAACCATCGCAAGGGCGTATTGATCTGGAAACAAGGATATTCATGACCAAATTAATTTGTGAAGGTGGGTGATGAGAGTTGGCGCATGCAACTACGGTTAGTTTTTGGTAAACCCAGTAATGGAAACTTTGGAATTGATTTTTCTTTATGAGAACGTCGAGGAACGGTATTTATACGTCTTGTTTTCGCCAATCCCTTTTCTTCATAGCATGCTTTGTCCTTCTGCTTCAGTGTTTTCACAAAAGTACTATTCTAAATCTTTTCAGATTTTCCTCTTCCTCTCTTTTCTCTCTTGATTTTATGAATATCAACTGTTTCTACATTACGATACCCTATATCTAATAGTTTCGATAGCTTCTTAACGTTCTTGATTATTTTGTTTTTAAATATTATGAACATCAAGGGACTTAGATCTCCTCCTTGTCTCACTCCTTCATAAAGGAGTTTTTGCCCTTTTATAAAGGCGTTGTCTGGATCTTATTAGTTCTAACTAAACCACATTTAGTATTCTAACTAAACCATTTTGTACTCTGGTAATAATTTCCTTTATAATAAATATATAATATGATTCAGTGTATACTAATTAGATTCAGGTATTATAATATACCTGTCAAAAGCCTCTCTGTAATTTTCTTAGTTCTCGCTCAACAACAATTCTATATCATCTTCTTCTTCTTTTTATGTAGACATGACTCTGTCTATTTTTCAATGTGCCTCCATGTATGTTGTCGTGCCATCGTTTTCGTGGTCTTCCTACTGATCGTCTTCCTATTGGGGAACCGTCTCTTGCCGTCTTTACTACTCTATTTTTTGTCATTGAGATGTATTTCATGTTGCATATATACAGTGTTACATCTATGCCAATCTCAGTGGCGCACCGAGGGGGGGTTTTGGGGGTTAAACCCCCCCCCCCTCCCCGGACCCTATTCCGACACTGTTACTTACACATTTTAAGAACTCAAAATGGAGGTAACCTCATAAAAAAAATTTTGGTGACCAACCAAAACCCCCCCAGAGACAAATTCTAGGTGCGCCACTGGCCAATCTCGTCTATTGCTTTTGGAGGATCGAATTGGGATACTTCACTATAAGGAAAATATTGAAAATCATGAACACTTCTTTAAACATAAAAACATTCATAAACATAGGTACATATAGTAAAGTGTGACAAGAGACTCATTATTATCTCTAATAACTCTGTATGAAAGACTCAATAATATTCAGCTCAGCGTGGAGCTATTATTAGAGGTGTAAAATTACATAACCAAGGGATCATTTCATAAAACACGTAGATCCCTTGTTCATGCAATTTCACACCCCAAAACAATAGCATCTACGTGTTTTATGATCCCTTGGTTATGTAATTTCATACCCCGGAACAATATCATCCCGCTAAGCTGAATATTCATGATTCTCTTAGATATCTGGTTAGACCTGGTTCTCAATCTCAATCGATGGCATACTATCTAATAGAAAATGAAAAATTACAAAGTCAGTAGAAGGTACTCGAGTATACTGCATAAGTAACATATTGAAGAAAATAAGAAGCAAGAAAGGATTATGAGAATCGAATTAGCAGGTGAAAATGCACTAATTGAACATAAACGGTTATATCAGCAATACGGGCAGAATAAGAAATACATAAGGTAGCTGATGAACCCAATAAATTATGTGAAATGGAGAAAGTAAGGAAAGAAAATATATCATATCTAAAACTTGATCTCTTTATATTCTATATTTTGAGGACATTTTTGTCTTTTTCCTTGTCCTATACTTTTTTTTTCGAGGCTTCAATTGTACGATAAGATTATTAAAAACTAATATTGGAAAAAACATACAAGAATCATTGAAAAACAGCATTTTTATGGATATCTCTTTCATTTCAGAACTAGTTTTCCTGTACTAACAGCCATATCTTTATACAGAACTTCTTTATTCCTTGGCTTGTTGGGCTCGATGGCAAAAGCAAAGCAGGGAAGTGACCGTCCCTCGTGACGTAGTTTCTGTGTAATTTACTACCTGAATTTCTTTTATATTCTGTAAAAATCTCCAAAATAATACGTTTGGTGACTAAAATGATTGATCTTTGTTTGAGTTTTATAATAGAAAATGTCTTAGGTGCTGTAATTCATATGGGGATTGACTGAAGAGTTTAAGAAAATATCAAAGATTAGAAATTAACCTATTATAAATGTAGTATCAAGCAGGTGGGTGTTTTTAATGTATAATTATTAGATTTTATCGTAATTCTCAATACAAAATATATGTTTTACGTATATCTCTATATACAGGATGACTTCTTTTGTATTCTTATTTATTTCTCTACTTATGCTTCGTTTCTATAGGTTCTGTAAGCTGCACATACATTTTATCTTTCATCTTGTCCTTTTAATAAATGTTTTTATGGATGTTCAGGAGAATTTCTGTATTTTACAAACGAGGAATTGCATACATAAGTGTTGCTATGTAAAAAGCTTTCTTTAAGTAGATAAAAAAAATATAAATACTGCTCTTCTTGTGAATTTTTAGACGATCTTCAGTATTTAAACATACTATTATGTTACACTTTAATTTTACATGAATTAAAATAAACGTTCGTGCCATTTTATTTGCACGAATTCATTTAGTATTGCTTTTTGTCGCTATTAATACAAAACTAAGAATTCTGCTTTTGTTTAAAGGTCTAAACAGACAGAAATCTAAATCTTTACTTATCTAAAACGGAGTATTATAGCTCGCCTGGATTTCAGCTCCAAAAATTAACGTGGAACAAAAATTTCAAAATATAAATAACCAAAAGAAAGCAAAGAAGCGAAGAAGAAGCAGTTCCTGAATAATATAAAAAGTAGATAGATATGAAAACCTATAAGACATGTCTTAGAATGTCCGTTTTTTTTTGTTGATCAGTTTTTTTCCTTTACTAAAACAAAAGTGTAATAATATTAATATGCTTCTTCTTTTTCAGGTAAGGTCAAAGCCAGTCGAGTTTCGTAAGTAATTATAAGATTTTATATCGTTCTTAAATTGTTTTCTTGTGGCATGTCTTTAAATATTGTGTTTATATGGGATTGAGCTAGTATAGCTCAAAATTGACGTTTCGAATTCCACTCTGGAAACCGTTTTCAAATAAATTATTTAAGGAACCTCAATTTTTGCGATGTTACACTCTCAATAAAATTCTTAAATAGTCTTTTTAAAAACAAATTCCAGAGTGGAAATCAAAACGTCAAATTTTAGCTAGTTAAAAATGTAATTTTAATTACAATCATTTGTGGCTTAATTCCATATACACAAGTCAATATTTAACTAAGATTTTATATGATTATACTGAGTTTAAAATTTGTGTATAATAATATGTCCATACAAGGTTTTTAAATGTAAGTCACCGCATCAGCCATGGACGTGTTCGAACTCATCCCTTTATAGCCCCCCATAAAATTATTAGACCCTCCGAGATATAGTAAACTGATCACCGGCATCCTTTGGAGATAGGTAAACTCATCATCGCATATAGGTAAACTTATCACCAGTATTTTTGTTCCAAGGCGCAGGTTTCTAATGCGGAAGATTGCCAGTTAAAAAAGAGTTAAAATTCACGTAAAGGCAGACAGGTTCTATTGTAAACCAAATTTCGACTACTGCGCCGTGGTCATGATTATTTGCACTATCTCTACCTGTTACATTTCTCGTTTACGTGGTAATTTATTAAATTCAGAAATTATTTTAAGCAAATTACTTTAAAATAGATATTAATATCGATTTTTTACGGTGTGGCCTATTCGACGTATCTGCTGATCTAAACTGTTTTGAGATCCGAAAATTCAGTTGCATAGGTTTTCGATAGTGACTTTATAATGAAAATATTTATGAGTATGTGCTGTTTCCATTTATATCGGAAATAGTCCGTAAATTTTTAACTAATTAGAAATCTATTTATTATGACAGAATGAATCAAAATGCTTAAGTACAGTCTCCTGGCTTTTATAAACGGTTAAAGCCTACTTAAAGAAACATTATCCTGTGAAAACAGGACAGGTACATGTAAACTGCATTTTTTTGTACACCATTGTTTAGTACTGTAGAAGCGTAGATTCAAAAGTGATGATATTGAGATGAGAATGGTAAAAATGGTTGGAAAAATGGGAATGAAAGGATTCGCATGAATTTGTGGTGAAATGTATATGGATAGACTGCGATGCCCAAACAGTTAGAGGGAAAAGAGACTTATTACTTACGTAGTTCTCTACCATATAATCGGCCATTTTCATAAATGAAGGCAGGTTAGGGATATCCGCATGAAATCTTTGGCAAAACAATCGTTGACTCGTTTTGGGTCCAAAAATGGCCAGCCAACCGTTGGAATCTCCCCTCTTGTAAGGGATTACCAAACCAAGTTTTTGGATTTTGCGAAACCAATTTTGAGTCAAGTGAAATAAACACCCAATTCGGTTCACAGATAATCGAACGGCAATTACGAAATCAGACACAAGTCCTAATGAACTTAAAACTACACCAACTTCTTCGGAGCAACGAATTAATTGAGTAATGCCCATTTAATAAGCTATGGATGGTAAATAATTGCAAGAAAAATTTTGGAGCGTATTGAAACATACCATTCAAGTAATATGACTCTGCTTTCGCCAAGTATCGTAAATTCTCAAGAATGACAAAAATAATATTATTTTGTTGCGAATCGTTATCAAACACAAAACATTTATCGCGGTCCGTCTTTAGATTCATCTGTTTGATTGCTTGAGGCGCTTTCCCATTGTCTTAGGAACATGTGACATCAAACAAAAACGATCATTGCTCATATTCCTCCGAATACAAGCGATGTCCGTTGTTGTCATGGGTTCTTTAAAAGAAGAAGTTGCAATCTTTTGGTGAATGATTTTTGATGGCCTCTCTTAAGCTTTCATCTTGCAGGAGTTGCTGATGACTTAACGGTTTAGTTTTCGAAGGTCGCTTACGTGATTGTGTCCCAAGACGCAGTGCAGAGAAGTATTTTCCGTAACTAAAATAATTATAGAAATATAAACACATACTGGTCATTTTCAGAAAACTGGACTTTATTACATAAAATAAAGTCTTCTTTAGTTTTAAAATTTTAATAAGTTTTTTGCATATTTTTACGTTTCATGTGAAAAATTACTTGATTGAATTATAAAAAATGATCCATTTATGGTCAAGTCAAAAAAATATTTGGATCTTTAGCTGGTATTGCAAAACTTATTATAAGAGTACAATTATTGCAATTCTACACAGAAATTGGTTATTTATAGTAAATGATTTTCCAATCTTGGCACTTTGAATTTTGATTAAAAATATCTAACAAGAGAAATGTAAGGTATTTCTTAACAAACTTTAAAGAAAAATATTGACATACATATTATGTGTTTAGATTTAAACTTCTAAGTATGTAGAGTGTTTCACTCTACCACCGTCCACGAAACATGGAAATTGTGTCAAGTAAGAAAAATAGCGAAGTTCTCTAGAATTAAGTGGTCGATCACCAAATATTATTTTCGGCTATACGAGATGTTGCATGATGCATGATTTAGGTAGTTTTTAATAAACACCATCTTCAATATTACACCGATTCACACTTATTATTATTACCGTACTTTTCTGAAATGGATAATGCATTAAGTAACATACATATTTTATACACATGCTTTGGTTTGTATCTAACAGTTTTGTAAATATTAATTTTCTTATTCTTATTGCAATTGTGCACAATAGCAATTCGAGGCAGTCCGCGTTGGCCAAAAACGTAATGAGCAGCTCACTATCCATGTTAAAGGAACAAGGGCAAATGAAGATAAATTTTTCTAGCCGTATAGTTTTAGGTAGCTATCAATAGAATTTTGCGGAATTCCCAAATAAAAACCAATGAATTACATTTGCGTTTAATACATCTATTTTAGATTTATTCTGTCAAACTACCAAATCTTAGCGGTTTGCAAGGAGTTTATGGTATATACCTACCACGCTTGCGGGTAGGCCAATGATGAATTTACCAATCTCTCGGGGTCTATTTGAAAATACTTACTTTTATGGCGGGGTACGAGGGTAGTTATGGTAATTGTTGATGAGTTTACGTGTACCCTTAGCCATAAGGGCTAATAGCTGTAGAACATGACACACTGAATAATATATTACAATGATACAATAGAATTAATATACATACAGTTCTCTTGTGCTGCGTAAAAAGATAATTAAATTATCACTGATATAGTTATTGAATAGTTCTTGTATAAAATTAGTAGAAATCCGAAAATTTCTTTCTTAGCTAAATTAAAATTAAAATATTTGTCTACTACGGTTTTTACAATATATAAAGCAGACAGATTGACGAATTTACCAACAAGCAAAATCTACAATTTTCATTCCACGACCTGTTGTTCACCACGGTAGATTTCCTTCGCGAATGAGTTTCTAACATGAGTAAATGAATAAAGCAGAAAGACGTTGGAGATTTAATTTTAATGCAGGGCCACTGCCATCCGCTTAACCGTATTTCGACCTTCTTAGGTCTCCTCAGAGCGACATCTGTAGATCTTTTCCATATGTCTGCATCGGATTGGTGCATTGTTAATTTAGTAAATCATACAAAGAAACAAATCATATCTAAATCGAGTATGATATTTATTATCCATTGCTTTTATAATATTTAATCTTGTACGTCACTGAGCTTTTCGTTAATTTATTTCTCTATATCTTATCTGATGTTCGCAGTTCTTAGTTTATTTGATTTATTAATTTTACCAGTTAATCCATCCCCTATGATTAAAAATGTTTAGATATTTATATTATTCCAAATCAGCATTTTTTTTAGTTGTTATTAACTAACTCTCTTTTTCTTTGATCTGCTTTTAGTTATGCATTATATCACAGTATTACTGCAACGATTTTTAAAAAATATGGGAAAAACATCATATCTAATGATTTTTTAACAAGTATCATCAGTTGAATGGTTTACTTCTTTAACTACTTTTTTTATTTAATAACTACTTCATCGAATGACCCTACGCGGAATAATACAATAGCAAAATGATATTTTGAAAAGCTTAATGGATTCAACGACCTACTTTTCCTTTTCTAACAAAATCATTGTATAACACACTTAATGAATATGCGTGTCGCATCCGAACTGCAGGTCATGTCTCATGTTCAAATGTTCATAGTTTATTACATGTTTCTAACATCGTTGAGTGACATTGTTCATTCGGATATTAGGTTAAATGATAATTTGTATTCTGTCCAGTTACTTTGTGCTATTAAGTGTTTTACAACAATACAACCATTATTGGAAATCATTTTTTTATGAGTATGAGTGTGATCATAACGCCCATTTCGAGTAGGCTTTAGTATACAGAAAGTATTGCTAGGACATGTACAAGCTATAAACGAAATAGAAAAGAATTGGGCCTTACTAAAAATGCAAGAATAACTATAATAATGATAAATAATGATTTCTCTCCTATAACAAAATATGACTTTCTGTTAAATGAAGCCTTTTTTGAGTTTTCATTGGTTTATAACAAGAATCTTATACTATACATTCTTTGCATTTATAGATCACCTGATTCTTCCACGGAACTATTTTTTCAGAACCTGCTAAATTTTTTAGACGACCTGCCCAATAAAAGCAGAAAAATTCTATGCAGTGACTTGAATATTAATTACGTTGTTGCTTGTATTACCCAATTATCCTTGATCAATATTTTAGAATCATAGGATTTTACATTGCAAATTAATTCTTCTACAAGAATTACTAAAACAACATCTACCATAATGGATTATATTGTCTCAGATTTCTCATCCCTTGATGTACGCTCTTCAATTATTAATGCAGGACTATCTGGTCATGAAGCAGTATATACCAAGTTTAACACTCTTAAGAAACTATCCTCGAAAACCCAACGTGTAGGTGGGATTTTTTCCGCTCAGAACTTTCGTAAATTCCAAAATTTGTGCTTGACTTCTGGGTGACACTCTCCCTCTGTGGACGTGGACTATAATTTCAGTGATTTTTTAGATAGGCTTGCCTGTATCTTCAATAAGGCATTTCGTTTAATTACAATTAAGTCAAAACGTCACAAACCCTGGACTACCAAAGGTATCCACATATCAGGTCATTTTACTTTATCGTTTTTTGTATTTGTTTTATATATAACTTGAGCATTCACTCCAGCTGTATTAAAAACGAAGAAACGAAAAATATAGTGTCAAAGTCCAACGACGACTATTTCTTGATACGCTGTAATTAGGAGATAGCTCATCCAATATGTCTACACCGCCTTTGGTTGAATTGTAAAAGTCGATAATTTCAGGTAATTTCTTTTCATCAGTTTCTTCAATTATAGTATCATCATGATGCAATGTAGAAAAGAGGATTGCATTTTTTGACTTTTTTGGCACATATGAGACAGCCGTTATATCTTCTTTAAAGGTAAATTTTGAACTGCGAATTTCTTTTCCTCGTGTGTTCAGAAGTGCTGTTGAAATTTGTCTTTTGTTCTTCCTGACTGTCCCAACCGATATAAGATGATAAGTCTGAAGTAGATTGATGATGAACGGATAACTGGTAAACCAGTTATCGAAAGTAATATTACGTTTAGTACCAGAAACTGGGTCAATCAAACGTTCAACTATGTTTTGCGGATTGGTACTTTGTCGGAAAGGTCCTTCTGGCTGTGTGCCGACGTAAACTTCCATGTTACTTACTTACGTTCTTAACTTACAGCAGTAAGTTTTGGCATCCACTAGCGCAAATACTTTTAAGCCATACTTCGCTGGCTTATTCGGTATGTATTGAAGAAATGACACACGTCCCTTGAATGATTCCAGTTTTTCGTCTATTGTAAGATGTTGACTTGGTATGTATTGTGTCTTACAGTTGACAACGAGTTAATCAAATATACCTCTAATTGCTGCCAATTTGTCGATCTGTTTCCGTTCTACTCTATTTTGCACATTGTTTGACTTGTAAAGTCCCGTCAAATAGACAAGGCCTATAACAGCTTTGATTTCTATTTTGTCAGTCTCTTTGACTAAATACTGATGTTGTGCATCGTACCGTGGGGCTTTCGTCGCTAATTTTACATTTGTATAGTCAACAATGTCATCTAACATTTCTTCTGTAAAAAATAACTACCAACAATTAAGAACACTTTGCTTTTCTCGTGCTATTCCTTTTACACCAGGTAAATATGTAATTAGATTGTCCCACCTTGTTCTCACTTGTTTTTGGAAGCTTGAACCAATTTGATTAGTCTTTATCCAAAAAGTATCTATTATTCTCACTACCACTTTCTAAACCACTTGAAAATTCACTTTCTTCTTCAACCTCCACTTCTTCAGAATCCCCCCTTTTCTGTGCTATTTTTCCTTGAGCCCCTTCTTCCAATGTGATTGCCTCTTGACTTTCTAATGCGGTTTGTTCTTCCTCAGATTCACTATCAATGAACGATTTATCATCGTCAGAAATACTGCCAAACTCCGCCCATAAACGTTTTAACCTTTCCTGCTCTTGTTCGTAAGACATAATTATTCTATAATTCCGTATCGCTGAAAGAAAAATAAAAATCATAGTACATCTCGAAAAAATATCATGTAAATTTACCTCTAGAACACAAAACTTCTATTCTATTATATTCTATAAAAGTAATTCAATTGTATGCTCCCACAACTGTATATGACGATAGTATGGAAAAATTAACTGTTACCGAAAACTGACGAATTCTACTGCTATTTATCGATCTATCAGCAACTTAAATATCATTCTCTTTGCTATTGTTGGGTCATATTAAGATCAATCCCCATCATAGATATCTTTTGCCAAACACAAAAGGACTCGAGGACAATAAGGTAAAACATAAAAAACACGATGATGATAACTAAATTTAGCCAACTAAATAATTTTATATATCGTATATCCACCAGCTATATAAATTGAAGTATAGAAAAGTAAGCGGGTAATAAAATCCATTGGATACGCAAATGCAGCATCTACATTATAATAAATAGTGACACCGTTTCTAAAACGGCTCATTTGCCATCTCTCAGTCTACTTGGCGCCAACACGGCGTATAGATTTATAACATATTTGTATTTATTTAAGTTCAGCCACATGGAAGAGGCAAGTGAAAGTTAATAATATGCTTATAAACCAGATAAAACAAAACTTTGGGCTCAGTTGTACACTTTCACGAGATTTTTTTTTATTATAATCGGGGCTTTCAAGAAACCATGTCAACCGAATGAAAAAATGGCGTATTTAAATCAGCTACAGGTTCTCAACAGATACGCGGATGTTAAAAAGTGTCTTTGGTTTGGAATAATTGGCAATTTCCTTTGAAAAATCCGTTTCGTCTCTTATTCAAGATTTTGTTATGAAAATTGTCAATCGCCAAAACTTTGTGGCATTATTGATATAAATAAGTTGTTGAGTAGAGTTTGTTATTTATTTATTTTTTTTTTCAATTGTCTTTTCCTTCACTATCTACGCGTTGGAAACATTCGAATTTTTCCAATTGATTTTTTTACTTAAAACAAGTATATACGGGTTTGACGGTTGAAATGTGGAGTATGAGATATTACAAAAAGACTCTCATCTAGGGATTTATCAATTGTTTAGGGGAACCCTTTTTAAATAAACAATCAAAACGTCAAACTCATTATTTTGTACATAACATAAAAACTTATTTATTTATAGATTTGACGTCAACAGACAACTTTTTCAGAAAAAAAAATACACAAAATGAGAAATACTAAATTAAAATCGGTTAATAAACAAAAAGTTATTGCAAAATGAACAACAAAATCGCTGTTTCTAAATATTGTTAATTTTTTTATTATTTAATAAAAGTTGTTTACATGTACCTGAACTTGAATATTATCGTGTTTAAATTGTGTACAAAAGATGGGCCATATCGGTAGAATACTTTTTGCGAAATTTAATTTGTTTATAAGATTTTTTGAAAAATGAGCTAAAATATTTAAGGCTGGTCCAGATGATTTGACTGAATCAATAATCTGGGGCTCATTTTCTTTCTTAAGGCGTATACTACTAACCTATGAATTTTTTTTAATAACATTTTTGTGCACCCAATAATTTAATAATAAAGAGCACTTTTTAAGCATATAAACATTTACAATAAATCCGCAGAATTTAGTTCAAATTAAATGGCAAAAAAATATTCGCAAAACTGGTTAAAAACACAACAGTTTGTTAGAAAAATGCATTACTACCCTTAGGAGCCAATATAGCCCCTTTTTCTTAATCACTATTACGTTCATTTACAACATTAAGTGCTGAAAGTAACCAATCTTTTATAAGAAAAGTCAAAGTTTTAGCATAACTATTAACAAAAAAAAATTATTCAAACTTTTTTAAATAGGAGTGTTGTAAATAAAGCGTACTTTGTCTTTCTTAAGTCGCTTTTTATTGTTTTTTTTTTATTTATTAATTTAAAATATAATTATCTTAAATATATGTTATTTGTAAATATTATTAAATTGTTATTTATAAACAATTTTTACATATACTTTTATTAAATTTGAACACATCAGTTTTTCAGTATCAAGAAAATTATTTTTAGAACACAAAATCGTATATATAATATATTATAAGAAATTATAACTTCTTAGATATCTTATTATATATTATATGTGGTCTTTGATATAATTATATGTGGTTTCGACACCGTATATTAGGTACCTATATATAGCGATCGCTAAACTCCGTGCGGTGCGGCGTCAAATTAACACTTAAAAAACAAGGATTGCTATAAAGGTATTGTTAAAAACTCTTAGCGAGATTTTTACTCGATGCATTTAAGAGAAAAGTTACTATAGTCAGTTCGCTATATTTACGCGGGTTTCGGATTAAAAATTTTATTGTAAGTACCCAGTTTTAATTACCTGCTCTTTGGGGAAATATCAACTGGTCAAATGAAATGAAAAATAATCCATAACTTTTTTTAATTAAATAATAATGGAAAATCTTTTATATAATTGACAGTATAATAAGGAGAATTACTTCATTAATGGAGTCTAATGTGGCTAATATAAACCTAATAATAATTTTATATTACACTTCCCACAGAAAATATGGTCTATGTATATTTGTTCCATGGAGAGAATTTCTAATGAAAAATAAAAAAATTTAACTTGCCAACAAAAATGAAAATCAGTCATTATCATCAAAAATATCATAATCGTCATCATCATCACTGTCATCACCATTAATTGTTATTATGATTGGACTTATTTCGTTTATTTTATTTTCACGAGTCCACCAATCTTCTATTAGTTTCTCGCACTTGAATATACAGTTGCACCACACTTCTGGAGTTACAATTGAAAGTGCCTTTCGCCAAGTTTCCCGAACTGCGTCGTCGCTATAACCGTTAGGCCCAATATGGTTGTCATAATATTGTTTTACTATTCCCCATATATATTCGATGGGATTAAACTGGCAATGATACGGTGGCAGACGTAAAACTTGATGACCGTAACTTTCAATAATCTGATCCACAACAAAGGTTTTTGGTTTTTGGATATTTGCCAAGCGTAATAATTCTGATTTTAAAATATGTTGTGTAAATGGTATATGTTCCTTGGTCAACCATTCTTTCATTTTATTAACAGTCCAAGAATTCGTTGGACTTTTGTTTAATACCTCAGAATGGTAAGGTGCATTGTCTAAAATAATTACGCTGGGCTCACTTAAACCTGGAAGAAGTTTTTCATGTAACCATTTTACAAACATTTCTGTGTTCATATTATCGTGATAGTTACTTGATTTTGATTTAGATGAAAATATTAAATCAGCACCTTCTATAAAACCCGATTTCCCTCCTGCATGTAAAATTATGTGTCGCTTCCCTTCTCCATCAGTATGTTTGATAGACTTTACGTTATCATCTTGCCATATTCTCTTGGTTGCACCCCTAGAAAATATCCATGTTTCGTCTAAATATATAAAATTTGCCCTTTCTTCTTTTAATTTAGAATATTTTCTTAGAAAGTTAATTCTTTTATGCACAACAGAACTTCTTTCACAAAGGGCTTTTCTGTTATCCTCCTTTTGAAATTTGAAACCCAAATTATGTATCACTTGCCATAGACTTGTTCTGCCAATTTCGTAAAATTTTCTATCTCTTAATTCCGAGAGAATTGTATTTAAGGTCACATGTTCCTTGTTGGCTTGCATTCGATAAATGGTATCACGAATTTCAAATTATTTTCCATCTGGAATATCTTTCGTTTTCAATGATAGGCAAGTTTTTCGGTGATCTTCTTTCGGCCGTTCATTATTGCGATTTTGTAATACTCCTCTTAGTTTGGTTTCACTAATTCCTAGAGCATCACATATGCGTTGTTGAACAGACATTACCGATTTTAAAGGACCGCCATTTTCTTTTTCATCCGTAAAATACTTATGTACACTACAAATTAGACTAGGTACATCTAACACACGTCTAGGCATTTTTAAATATTTCCACCAAACATACAATGTCAACACTGGCAAAGAATCAATTCAACTGCAATATTGTAACAAATTTATACCTACCCTAATGTTAATTTAATGTATATTAAAATATGACCATTAATTCAGTTTTTACCTAATTTTCTGGGAAGTCGTTTACTGCAACTGGTTATCAATGAGTCATTAGCATAATTTTGTTAATCCGAAACCCGCGTAAATATAGCAAACCGACTATAAGAACATTTTTTGCTTAGAATGAGCGAATTATGAAATGAAAATGGATCACTATGATGGTGGAGGGCTCTCGGTCAACAGTTGGAGTTCTCGGTCAATATTTACAAAAAATCTGCACATGGTTTACCCATAACATAATTATCAGGAAGAGAAGAAACTACTAGAGAAGAAAGAACTAAGTCTGTAAAAGTTAAAAAAATGTTCAAAGAACAAAAAACTTTAGTGTAAGTAACAAAGCAAAAAATTATCGAAGATGGAACGCAAACAAAGTTCCAAACTTCAAATTAGCATTAATATTACTAAATAATAGACATTATTATAGTTTATATTTAACTTTAGATAGCATTATTTAATCGGGTTGTTATAAGAAATAAGTGACAAACTAAAATTACCAGCAAAGCACCATGCGAACACTTCAAAGACTGTTGATGAAGAGATTCGAGAATTCAACAGGTATTTGTTTGAAAGATATATAAACTACTTATGAGTAGAATTCTTCTTCTTAAAGTTCCATCTCCTATCGAAGGTTGGATATCATAACGGCTATGGTCACTTTGTTGGCTGCTGCTCTGAAAAGTTGTAGTGAACTACAGTTAAACCATTCTCTAAGGTTCCTCAGCCAGGAGATGCGTCTTCTTCCTATGCTTCTTCTTCCTTGGATTCTTCCTGGCATAATAATTCTCAGCAGCTCATATTTTTCTCCTTTGGTTATGTGACCCAAATACTCTAGTTTTCTTCTTTTTATGCTGTTCATAATTTCTAACTCCTTATTTAGACGTCGTAGTACCTCAGCATTGGTAATCCTTTGAACCCACTGAATTTTTAATAGTCTTCTGTAACACCACATTTCGAACGCTTCTATTTTTCTTATGTGTTGTTTCTTCAATGTCCAAGCTTCCATTCCGTATAGTAAGATAGAAAATATGTAACATCTTAGAGGCCTCAATCTGAGATGCAACTGAAGGTCTCTGTTGGTAAGCATTGTCTTCATTTTCACAAATGCTTGCCTTGCAGTTTCAATTCGGACTTTGATTTCTCTGCTTTGGTCATTTTTGTCATCAACCCAGATTCCCAGATATTTGTATGTCTCTACTTTTTCTATTGAAGTAGAATAGTTTTACCCATTGTTTATAGTATGAGTTCGATATGATTATGAGTTCATTATAGTTTATCTTTTATTATTTCAGGACATTGATTAATTGTTTATGTACTTTATCAAATGCTTTATTGTGGTCAATAAAACATGCATATATCTTGATTGACATCCAGATACCTTTTAATCAATACATTGACCGAAGAAAGAACCTCACACGTTCCTAGGCTTTTGCGAAACTCAAATTGTGCTTCATTAAATGTCTATGTCCAGTTTATGCTAAAATATATTCGGTTACTAATGACTTTTAGTAGTAACTTTAGCATACATCAAGTTCTGTTTTACAGCAGCACTATCAAATATACAAATTGCCATGATGACTGCCAAATTTTTGGAGGAGATTAGACATAAAAAAGAAAGGTTTTGTTTTGTGATTTGTTGTGCTCTTTATATGCTGATGTAATTTCATTATCTACCATGTGAACAGTTTTTTTCGTAAACTAAGCTAAGCTTTACAGCTGCAGTATCAAAAATACAAATTGTCATGATGACTGCCAAATTTTTTCGAGATGTGACATAAAAAAATGTTTGGTTTTGTAATTTGTCGTGCTTTTTATATGTCGATGTAATTTCATTATCTACCATACGAACAGTTTTTTTCATAATCTATTTATATAAATTCCTTCATATGCATAAAAACTAATTTAGAAATTCAATTCAAATCTGACAAACACAGTAGTTTTTAATAGCCAACAATTATAAAATAAATAATCAATTGTTTGCCGTAGGACATTGGCTTAAATGTCATCCGCAGTTCAACTGTGTCCTTCTTACGTCATAAACATGTGAATGTATGACATCGATTCAGTTGTTTTCTCTTACAATGACTTATAAACCGCCCACATGGATAATGTGTGAGTGATTTGGTACAGTTATATTTGCCTTTACATATTAAACAGGTAACTAAGCTGTCTCTAATCCCATACATTATGCGAAATGTGCTTTGGTAATTGAATTGGTATGTATACAGGGACAATACGGCTAATATTCCTTAATCGATTTCTTCTGCTGCTTATCTCTTCTTTATAATACGCAACCTAATTGTTTTCATTACATACGAAAATGGTTGCGTTTCGATTTAATTTGAGTTTCTTACCACTCCCTGACATGTGTTTCTGGGTCTTCCCGTCATCAGAGAGAGCTTGTAAGAAAACTCAAACTAAACCAAAACGCACCGACTACTCTAGCAATTATAGAAAAAATAATTACCAGAGTATGCTACTAGAGACATCTAGTGATGAAAGATGAAGTTAAATGTGTCGATAGCAATTAAAGTAAATTGTATACTCACGCTTAATCAAGCCATTAAGAGCGATGCTGGAAATATTTATATTCCACTATGCATCAACAATTTACTCATATAAATTACCATCTTTCTTGTACTCATTGCGTCGAGTAAGAACGATAAATATACGAAAATGGTTGCGTTTCGATTTATTATTTTATGTAATTATTTTTTCTATAATTGCTAGAGTAGTCGGTGCGTTTTGGTTTAGTTTGAGTTTTCTTACAAGCTCTCTCTGATGACGGGAAGACCCAGAAACACGTGTCAGGGAGTGGTAAGAAACTCAAATTAAATCGAAACGCAACCATTTTCGTATATTTATCGTTCTTACTCGACGCAATGAGTACAAGAAAGATGGTAATTTATATGAGTAAATTGTTGATGCATAGTGGAATATAAATATTTCCAGCATCGCTCTTAATGGCTTGATTAAGCGTGAGTATACAGTTTACTTTAATTGCTATCGACACATTTAACTTCATCTTTCATCACTAGATGTCTCTAGTAGCATACTCTGGTAATTATTTTTTCTATAATTGCTAGAGTAGTCGGTGCGTTTTGGTTTAGTTTGAGTTTTCTTACAAGCTCTCTCTGATGACGGGAAGACCCAGAAACACGTGTCAGGGAGTGGTAAGAAACTCAAATTAAATCGAAACGCAACCATTTTCGTATATTTATCGTTCTTACTCGACGCAATGAGTACAAGAAAGATGGTAATTTATATGAGTAAATTGTTGATGCATAGTGGAATATAAATATTTCCAGCATCGCTCTTAATGGCTTGATTAAGCGTGAGTATACAGTTTACTTTAATTGCTATCGACACATTTAACTTCATCTTTCATCACTAGATGTCTCTAGTAGCATACTCTGGTAATTATTTTTTCTATAATTGCTAGAGTAGTCGGTGCGTTTTGGTTTAGTTTGAGTTTTCTTACAAGCTCTCTCTGATGACGGGAAGACCCAGAAACACGTGTCAGGGAGTGGTAAGAAACTCAAATTAAATCGAAACGCAACCATTTTCGTATATTTATCGTTCTTACTCGACGCAATGAGTACAAGAAAGATGGTAATTTATATGAGTAAATTGTTGATGCATAGTGGAATATAAATATTTCCAGCATCGCTCTTAATGGCTTGATTAAGCGTGAGTATACAGTTTACTTTAATTGCTATCGACACATTTAACTTCAGTTTTCATTACAGGTTTTAGGACTTAATGCGTGTTTCGGCAACAAGATTATACTATATAATATTATATAATTCCTGGGTTTGTCAGTCTGTTATTATTAAAACACTTAATTATTGCTTAAACGTTTCTGATACTTGCCATTTTCAATAAGCATTTTAATTATTAAACATTACATAATACTCAATTATATTTTACGTCTGCTCATTTTAATAGTTTAACATGGAATGAAAAAGTGATAGTGGGAAAAAAGTTTACTAACTACAATAAAAGATGCATATTGGACATGATTCACATAAAAAAAGATCAAAAGTCTATCAATAATAAGACTGATATTAAAGATCTTTCCAATATGTATCATAATTTAATAAATTGAGTTGTTTTTTAAATGCACGTTAGGCATGATATTTAAAATAATTTTTGAAGTACATACCAGATGTATTTAGGATCAGATACCACTTTTTCATTCCTTGTTAAACTTCCTTGTGAATTTTTAAATAGAATCTTTTTTAATTCCTGTGTCTTGGACTATGGCACAACGATTTTTCTTTATATTGTCACTTTTGTGACTATAAACCGTTGTTTCAGCCACTGATCTAATCAGCTACGGAGCCAATATATGAACCATCACATTCACTGCATTGTATTTTGTAAACAACTTTAGACATAAATCTTTGGGTATTCTTGAAATGTTAAATTATTATACAAATTTTTTGTGTTCTTTAATGTTTATAAATAAAGCTGTATCGGATTAAAGAATGGTTAACTTGGTTCCAAAGGATTGCAGTAACAACTTAAATTCGCGTTAAAATACCAGCTTCTTGAATAAAAGTTTATTTATTAGCTTAAAAATACTAAAATTTTGCTACGAAGCATCAGTAACTTAAACATTGATCAAAGTTAATTTTACATTATTTCCGATGTTGTTTGATCGAAAAAATTTTCTTCATTCAAGAGTCTTAGAATCCAATTTTATTATTTTCGTTCTTACAGCGTTGCAAAAACTTGTTAATTTTCGAAAATTTGCGATAAACAAATTGTTTAAAAACTATTTAATAAACCATTTTGAAATTTTTATTACTTATTGTCCACTACAAAAATCTCCTTTTGACGTAAAATGTTGTAAAAGCATTTTTGCAAAATTTATTAACAATTTATTCCATTTTAAATTGTTTACCTCTTTTTAACGTTAATTAATAAATAAGCGCAACAAAAGACGTTTATTACAAAACAGTTAAAAAACAATAACTGTTGGATAATAGTTACAGCGTCTGTCCTGATAAATTGTCATTTGCCTGGTCTAATATGGATACAATAGCGAACACAATGAACAGTGGAAGATAGAACCAAGAAGAAATATCTATCTAAGAAACATCACAGTAAAGTTGAAAACTTATTGATAAGCGAAAAATAAGATCAGATTTGATATGATTGGATGATCCAAAAATCAACTTTAAAGAAATAGGCGAGGCAACGAAGCACAAAGCCTACCAATTTTCCCCAGCAAGATAAATCGCTATGCAACTTTTTTCATTAATTTCGGAAAAGTGTTACGAAAGTTTGTGTACAAAATTTGTAACTCGGAAAATATAGAAAATATAGAAATGAGTTCAATTTGTTACTCGGGAGTTTTCGGGGTCGCTGAACACGAATATGATAACGACGATGGTCCACCAGCTGACTGGTACCCAGCATGGGCCCCGTCTCCTAAAGTATTATGATGTTTTTATTCAAAATCATTTAAAAGTCATTACTGGGGAATTGTGGGGTTGCTGAACACGAATATTATGACAGCGATGGTCTCCAATATATCTGGTGTCCTGAGTGCACCTCGTCTCCTGGAATTTTATTTTAATTACACTCTAAACCAGTCGACAGTCATTATTCGAGCGTTTTCGAGATCACAAGAGGTGAACAGGAATATGATAACAACGATGCTCCTCGAGCTACTTGGTGCCCAGGGTGGATCTCGTCTCTAAAAAAGGGGATTAATAAATAATCGTATCATTCAAATTTATTTCTTTCTGATCTTCTTCTGTATCAGATAATTGATTTTCTTCATAGTTCTCCATATTCATGCAATTGAACCCAGCACAATTTTTATATCCCAAATTGCAAACTAAGCCATTCTTTCTACATCCACATTTTTTTGTATAAATTACACTCATAACACTTGGTGGACCAGGAGGCTGTGTCATCTTCGCTGGGTGATAGAAATTTTCTTTGAGCTCCCATCCGCAGTCTGTTACATTCAAAACTCCTTCTCGATACAAGTAAATACACTCTTTTAGACGCTGTATGAATGCATCTACCATTTGCAGAATTTTACTAATCGACATTTTATTTTTGGAACTAGCCATGAGATACATCCTATTTCGATACGTTTCAGCCAACTGAATATTTGATGGGTTATATTCATTCAGTATATTAGGCCCTCTGAAATTGAATGTTGCACCATATATGGCTAAAAATTATTGTGAGCAATAGTTTTTCCATGGCTCACAATGCTAACTATTTTCTCAACAGACAGACCCAATTCTTTGAAATGTTGTGCTTCCTAGATCAGGTCGGGATTATTTTGAAAAGTTTTAAAAAATTTAATTTTTCTTTGAAGGAAGCTGGCAGAAACTGTATCGCAACCTGTAAAGGCATGTGAAAATCAAATATTCTCCAAAAATATGAGATATGATTCAAACTTTTCGAACAATATACTTCTTAGTCTTTGTTTGGTCAAACCGGTTTCAAAAAGAAAATTTCAGAATTAGTAAAGATATATTTTCATTAAAATAAACTTCTTATCCATCAAAAATTACACTACAATTGTTTCCCTAATTATTTTAAATATTTGTTATGCAGTTTTTCATTATTGACGAAAAAAGTTGACCAAAAAACGTCAATTTATAACAAAATAGGTCGATACTGATAGGTTAAGGAATAATAGGTTAAGTCTGATTTGGTATTTTTTTGCATTCCAAATGTATTGAAATAAGCTTGAGGGAAGAGTGATAATTTTCATTTTACATAATCTGTCATTTATTAATTTTTTTTGACGGCATCAGGATCAATTTCTATAGTGGTTTTGTCAATTGTAATTGTTAAGATAGACGAAGGCTATGGTTTTTACCAGAAGACGTGGTCTACCTTGGGCACCAAGTAGCTCGACGTTCATCATCTTTATCATATCATATTCTTGTTCAACGACCTCGAAAACTCCGAGTAACAAAATTGAACTAATTCCTGTCGATATTTTCTTAGTTGTAAATTTTTCATTTTCTATGCACTTTGGAAATGCATTTTCCTTTTACCACCAACCTACCTTTTATCATAAACTTTCCTGGCACTTTCCCGATCCGAATGCAAAAAGTTGCATAGCGTTCATCTTGCTGTGGAAAATTGGTAGGTTTAGTGCTTTAGTGCTTCATTGCCTCGTCCGAAAGCAAACACTCCAAATCGATGAGACTCCATTCATATGTAAGGCCAGAAAATTTTTAGGTAATGTGGTATTGGAGATTTTATTTTAAATATAATTTGTATTCATTTATATTATAGCACTATAGTTGATTACCTTATTAGGGTAACTAGAACAAATATCAGAATGGAACGGAATAAATAAAACATCTGTCCCACACGTTACTGACGAAAACTAGAGCAGCTTAGAATCACATAACATAAAATACACACGAAATGTGATATATGCTACTTTTTCTGCTTTTCTTGATATGACCCACAAGAAAAAAAATATATTTCTACAACCGAAATCAACCTAAATTTGCATAACTACTAAATCGTACTATTAAAACCAGCACAAACAAATATTTGATCCCATATGTTCTCAGAGCGACATCGTATTTATTAATTTAATCATCATTATGTTATTGTAACACAAAAAAAACTTGTTTCGAAACAGGTTTTAAGCGACTAGTCGGAGATTTACCTTTACCTGCGTGTAGTACTTCTACGAGGAATGTTGCCGTGTCTCTTAGAAATTCTTGATGTATAATTTCTCTATAAAAGAAAGAATGGTTTCCTATGGTTGGTGGTATATGTTTAAGTATTGATATAGGATAAAAATAGAAGAAACTAGTAGTTAAGTGCAGAAAATATTTCTAAATATATTATTGTCTTAATTTTCAATTTACGGTTACGGTTTAATTAGCAAATGATGTTTAATAGTGATGAATATGACAGTAGAGAGCAGTGATTTTCCAATTTGGCTTCGGTTTTTTGACGGAGCAAAAAGTTCATTTCGTTTCAGGCTGTCAATAATGGAACAAATGTAGTCGAGAACAGTGATAAGAAACTTTTATCTTAACTAGACGGAGGTGGATTTAATACAGTTGATATCGTTACTTTCTTTTTTATTTGTAAAAAAAAAATTGATTGATGGCATTAAACGTCTTTGTTCCTATTCGTCCCCCTTCCTATAACTCCTATGTCTTTCTATTTAATCCTCTTACGTTCATAATTTTAAGGTAGTCCTCCACTCCATGCAGACATCTCGTTCTGGGTCTTCTTGTCTGTTGTTGTTCCTATCGGTTTCAATTGGAAGTTTTTATTTGTTGTTTTTGTGTCGCCTAGTCTCTTAATGTGTAATTCAATTCATTAATAAAGAGTTTCTTCGTTTCTCTAAGTACCTTATTTTTCAAGATTATCATCTGGTACCGTACCATATACCTTTCTCAATATCCTTCTTCATCTACTTCTCGCTTTGATTTGTTGTGTCCTATATAAGGACACAAACAAATAGAGGAGAAAGATCGATAATAGACTACATAGTAATGCAGCAGAATAGATCTGTTCAAGCGATGGATGTAACGGTTTATAGAGAAGCCTAATGTGCATCGGATCAGTCAAAGTCAAATTATACTTTTTATCACTTTAAGAATCAAGAAAAAGAGTTTGTTGAAAAAGTTAATTATAACATAGAAAGCCTCAACGAAGAGAGCGGAAGAAGATTCTATCAAAAAAGACTACATGAAAAGTTACCAGAAAACCGATACGAAGATGTAGAAGAAGCATATAGACACATTAAAGATACACTCGGTTTTCGGCGAGGCCTTGGGAAAAAGGCGGAGGAAAGAGGACAGGTAAACATATATGGTGGACGAAGGAAATAGAGAGTTTTACCTTAAATGGATACGTACGAAAACCCACGAAGACACAATTATCTAAGGAACAGAAACGCTAGAAAAGTCTAGTAAAAGACAAACATATTTAGGGGGTGCGGGCGGTGCACAGAAGTATGTAAATTCATAGAAGCTGTTATAAGCAGTATTAGAAGGGACAACCAAACATCTGGTCTTGAGAAGGACAATGGGAAACACACTATAAAGACCTTCTGCAAGAAAATCGAAATGAGTATCACAGCCGAGAAGAAATACAGAATATAGAAATACAGGGAGAATTAATAGAATTAATAACAGATATAGTAAAGAGGGCAATTAGCGAATTCAAAAATAGAAGAGCCAGTGGATCAGGAAATATCTCAGAGAAAATAATAAAATTCGGATCTAAAAAGTTGACGAGAATTATAACTCACCTATTTGATAAGTACATTAACATGCAAAAAACAGCAGATGAGTGGAAAATAGGATATCTAACATAAATTTGTAAGAAGAGAGATCGAACAATACGTGATAACTACAGGAGAGTTACAGTATCGGCAACAGATAATACGCCAAAGTGATCAAAGCCTAGGAACATTCCGAAGAGGACTTTCGTATGTAGATAATTTATTTACATTAAATCAGAATGGCTTAGAAATCAAAACGAAACTCGAAAGTTCTACAGAAATGTAAACAAAATGAATAAAGAGTTTAAGCCAAGAATAGGGAGCTGTAAGGATGGAGAAGGAAATATCCTAAGTGATACGGCCTCAATCTTAAACCGATGGGTTGAATATTTCGACGCAAAATTTAAAGGCCACAATATCGAAGAAGCAGAAAATACCGTAGCAGATCGAATGAAAGACCACCTACCACTGAAGAGGTTACCCAAGCTATTAAAAAGCTTGAAAATAATAAAGCACCAGGAACTGATCAAATTTGTAGTGAGCTCTACAAGAATGGTGGCGACGCCCTGCTACAAGCACTGCATAAACTTTTACTTCTTGTCTGGCAAAATGAGACCATGCCCTGTGAATGGTTTCAAGGCGTGATATACCTTATACATAAAAAAGGCGATCAGCTACAGTGTGACCACTACAGAGGTATAAAAAATAACCATGATAACAAACAACTGCCTACAAAATCCTAGTAGATATTCTCTACGAAAGGCTACACGTTTACACAGTTGGCATACTTGGAAAATATTAACGATTGACCAGATTCATTCAATAAGACAGATCCTCGAGAAAACATTAGAATTTATCATTGAAACCCATCAACTATTCGTCGACTTCAAGGCCGCATACGACAGTGTACAAAAAAACTTATCCAATTGACGAGAATTACAATGTTTAACTTAAAAGCCAGCGTTAGGATACAGGGAGAAAATTCTCGATCCTTTAAGATAAAGGATGGACCCATACAAGAGGATGTCCTGGCTTGCCTCCTACTTAACATTGCTTTAGAAAAGGCAGTCCGAGACACACCAATTAGAGGCGGCGGTACTATTTACAATAGATCGATATAAATCTTAGCATAACATTGACATAATAGGGCGTAGATATACATACGCTAATGACATTGACATAATAGGGCGTAGCAAGCGAAATGTTGAGCAATATTTCCTAGAATTGGAAACGGCGGCGAAACAGATCGGTCTAGTCATCAACGAAGACAAAACCAAGTATATATTGGTAATTAAGGATCCTATAACAAATAAGGAACAGGAAACAGTCTTTGGAAGTCATAGCTTCGACAGGTTTACTTACTTTGGCACGCTAGTGACTACTACCAATAAACAAGCGCAAATTTAAAGACGAATAAACCTTACAGGTAGGGCATACTGTGGACTCTAAAACAATTTCACTCAAGCAATATCCAAAGAAAAACTAAAATTATTATATACAAAACAAGATATCTCGCAAAATATTTGGAGTTATAAACGATCAAGGGTAGTGGCGCAAAAGATATAATTTCGAATTATTCCAACTCATTAAAGAACCAGATGTCGTAATGTTCATTAATACACAGCGACATACAGATGGACTGGATACATAATACAAATGCCCGGTAATATGATTGCTAAACAGCTAACGACAGGAACACCTATGGGAAGAAGTAGAGGCCGGCCACGAATTAGGTGGTTAGATGGAGTTAACACCGATTTAGAGATACTAGAGACCAGAAAATGGTAACACATTGCCAGAAAGCGTTCAAAATGGCGACGAATCTTAGAGCAGGCCAGGATCTACAGAGGATTTCGAGCCAAAGATGATGACGATGATAACGCGAAAAGCGTGAATATTTCGTCGTATTCTCGATTTATCTGGTTAGGGAACATCCATGAAATACGTCATAGAGTAGGGGTAGGGTTACTTTGCTTATTACGATGGAATACGACAGGAGGGTAGGGTGGCATTTGGTGTATTTCAATTGCTCGCTATTGTCTCTATAAATATAATGTTTTACTAGCGCTTCTGATACATTCGTAAATATATTTTTATAGTTAATTTTAAAAAATCCAGAAATAACATTGAATTTTTTAAAAAAATACTGAAACGGGGGATCATGAGTTGTAATTGCGACAACTACATGAGGGACCGCCTACACTGTAATCGAAGCGTTATGAGGAAGAGGTATTAAAAGTCAACATTTTTTACGACGTAGTTTATGGATGTTCCCTTAGTACTTACTATAACTATATTATCCTGTTCAAATAAATAACCCTTTCTAAATTGCAGTAAAAATGAATATGATTTTTATCGCTGTTCTAGTTATATCAAGTCTCAATGCTTAGTTATATCTTTTGTACAATCATTCTGTAGTAGGTTCTTAATTAAAGAAAAGAAAGCAAATACAATGTAGACGTAAGTAGGGTTATTTATATCAAAGTTGTTTCCAGTGAGATTAAAGTTCATTCAGGAGTACCCCAGGGTTCTCATTTGGGCTGTGGCGCACCCAGGGGGGGGTTTTGGGGGTTAAACCCCCCCCCCCAGGACATATAGAGTAAACAATATATAAAGAATAGTAGGAAAATGTAACTTGTCTTTCACACATAATACAAAAAATCCAAAACGCTGATTGAATAATTAAATTACCACTTTAAATATGTAGAACAAAATAATTATTGTATTATTGTATAAATACACAATAATTAATACACAATAATTAATAATATTTTTTATTATATTTAGATATCGATACCTAATATTAGGCTTATGAAAAAGTAGACAGAACGAGTCTGTTGCGAGTAGCATGCGCCTACAGGACTGTATCTGCGGCGGCCTTGTGGACTATCACGGGTTGTGTTCCTCTGCATGTGTTAGCAGTAGAAAAGGGACATCTCTATGGGAGAAGAAGCATTTGATAACAGCTATAAAAAAAAGAAGAGAGGGAAAGATCAATGGAAAGATGGCAAGAAGATTGGAACAACAAGGAAGATGTTGCTCAGTGGACAAAGATGCTGATCCCGAGCCTAGCGGATTGGGTAGATTGTCTGTTTTCGGGCGTATCTTCATAGGTTTAGAAAGCTAGATACAGATAAATGCCTATACTGCGAATATTCCGACATTGTTACTCACACAATGCTTGAGTGTAATAGATGTACAGTGGAGAGAAAGATAATGTATAAAGAAATAGGTATGAACCCTGTGACTGTAAGAGAGATGATCGTGAAGATGACGGGAAATACGGAGGGAAGAAAGTGTTCACAATTACATCCGAGCAGTCATTAAAAAGGAAGAAGAAGAAGAGAAACACCAACCGAGCTAACGACAGAGATAAGATCTAATTACTATTTTAATGGGAATAAGTGGCAATTGAAGGTTAAAATAAGTTTATTGACGTTTGAATTTTTGATCTTTGTTTATACTCCAAAAATTATTAGAAAAAAGAATAGCGGTTAGTACCGAAGTACATCTAGCCTTTATCGACCTAGAAAAGGCGTATGATACAGTTCCAAGACTTAAATTGTGGCAAGCTTAACAACAATTTGACATTAGTCCATACCTTTTTGGAATAATCACAGAAGTATACAGGGATAACACTACTTACCTAAAAATCGGATATAGACTATCAGAGCCAATAAAAGTAACTAGAGGACTAAAACAAGGATGCAGTATGTTACCCTAACTGTTTAATTTATATATTGAGGCAGCCCTCCAAAATTGGAAAAATCCCTGCCAGGGAATGGGAATCCCCATAGAAAATGACGTACTGTTCTCCCTGAACTTTGCGTATGACCAAGTCATCCTAGCTCAAGATTCTTATGATCTAGAATTTATGATAAAGCGTCTATAGAGAGGATATTTAAATTGGGGGTTACAAGTCAGCATGAAGAAAACAGAATATTTACTTAGTTATCAATTCAGATGCAGGGTTTGAAGTGTTGATAGACGAGGACGTGGAAATCAAACAAGTGAAAAATTTTAAATATTTAGGTCCACTCATTGCTAAGAACGGCTTGGAAGAAACCGAAATTAAACACGAATTAATCAGGGACGTAAAATTGTAACTGAACTCCTTATGATGGGATCACAACATTTCCAAAAGGAACAAAAAAAGAACAGGGCAAACCATGGTTGAATCACTTCTTTGTTATGGCTCTGAAGTATGGACAATTAATGCAGACCTGAAGAGAAGATTGTTGGCAGTTGAAATGGATTATTTGAGAAGAAGTGCTAGAACATCAAGGCAAGAAAGGAAGACCAACGAATCTATAAGAAATAACATGAATGCTACAGGAACGGTCATTGACAGAATAGAAAGAAGAGGTTCAAAATGGTTTGGACATCTATTGAGAATGCCTGACGAACGTTGGCCCCAAAAACTTCACAAATGGAGGCCCCCTGGAAGAACAAAAGAGGTAGACCTCGACGCTCATGGAATGAAAGAATTAGAAGAGCGATGGAATCGAGAGGTTTGGAGGAAAAGCATGCCTTGGACCACGAGGATTGGCGGAGGAGAACAGGAATACGGCGATAGCCGTCTCCAAAATGTATCGTATTTACAAGTTGGATTAATGTCAAACGTCAATAACCTTATTTTAACCTTCAATTGTGGCTTATTCCCATTAAAATAGTGATTACTTTAAAATGCCATAAGAAAATAGCTTCAGAACAATAGATAAGATCTAGATACAAGAAGGGAGTGTTCCAAAAATGTCGTCAGCCTTACAGTGGCCACCCCACTTTCGGAGTACGGTACGTGCGACAGTCAACTGCGCACAAGTAAGAGAGGGTGGTTTTAGTTAGTAGGCAGGATAATAGATACCTAAATCTTTGGCACCGCTATCTTTAGTACTTTAAATTAAACTAAAACTCAAATTTTAGGGACTCAAAATAGAGGTAGCATAAAAAAATTTTAAAACCCCCCCCTAAGACAAATTCTGGGTGCGCCACTGCATTTGGGACCTCTGTTATTTCACATATTCATCAAGAATATACACCACTGCTTCCAGCACAGTTCGCCTCTTCTTTTTGCGGATGATTTAAAGTTCTACACAATTATCAATAATACAGAAGATTGTGTTAATCTTCAACACGATCTCGATCTGTTGAGTGAGTGGTGTGTGTTAAATGACATGGCCCTGAACGCATCCAAGTGTCATGCTGTTTCTTTTGGACGATCGAGAGACCCAATGGAATATAATTATAATATACAGAACTTTCTTGTTGACTGGGTTACCGAAATTCGTGATCTGGGAATTAATTTAGACTCTATTGAATCGCATTATATGTCAATAAGTATTTACAAATGCGTGGCTTTATAAAAAGATTCACTAGAGACTTTCAGAATATTGAAGCAATTAAATTAGTATATTGTTCTTTAGTCAGACCTAGAGTATTGTTCTTGTGTATGGTCTCCATCTTATAATATTTACATATCAAAAATTGAGACAGTTCAAGACAAGTTCTTAAAATATGTAGCATATTAACAGGGTATACCTTTTGAATTAAATCAAGTAAATTATGATCAAATTGAAACCCAACTTGGTATTATCTCATTGTACGACCGATGATTAATTAAATATACAAAGATGCTTTATGGCATAATTAATTCTACAGTCTTGCGTCTTTAGTTACTTGAGCAGGTTGGTTTGCATGTGACTCTACGTAGAACATGATTAAACCAAACTTTTTATGTTGCATATAATAATTTATAGAACATGATTAAACCAAACTATGCATATAATAATTTTTTATCTCCAGCACTAAGATGGGCAAATATTCACCCAGATCTAGATTTTTTTGCTCCGAAGGCCGAATTGATGTCTGATCTCAGGCATGTGTTTATTTGAGTGGCTTTGGAATAGGTAATTATCATTTTGATGTGTAAAGCTAAATTACTTGATTAAATTTGTGATATTTATACTTTTATTATTGTGATACTTATACCTCTATTTTTTTGTTTTATTGTACACATTGTAAACATTTTTAATCTTATTGGGCATCAGCCCGTTGAAAATAAATAAATAAAAGTTCAAAATGTACTGCTTTGTCCATTTGACATTGGATATATCGCAAAGTATCCAGGTAAAACATCAAATTTCTGTAACTATATAAATGTGTGTGTATGTGTTTTGTTCGTTTTGTTGACCTAAGAATCTTAAGTGCATCATTCCCAAGCATCTTTTGTCTCACCAAAATATGACGCACTGATTGAAACTCACGTGCTTTTTATGCCTTTAAAGATTTTTCAGATTATACACACGTGTTATCTACTTGTTGGCGTTTCCCACGGTTGGCAACACTGCGGCGTAGTTGTATTCATTCAAAATCACTCCATGAGTCACAGTCGTATGTAAACCGATGTGGATGAGCCCCACAAACTGGTTTTGTAGACTACGAGCATTCTGTACAGGAATTCTTGTTTGTACTTGTAGGTATATATCGGCATCTTTCATTTCGGATCGAGAATAGCCGTTATTAGACTCTTATTTCATTTGAAGAGGTCAGATTGAATGTGTTCTTTGTCTACTTTCTAGTAGCTAAAACTGTTATTGCTATTTCTATACACTTGATCATATTTGCCTTTTTAGTTAAATTTTAAATACTGCTATTATACTGCTAATACTATGGAGAAAAAGGTTGAGTTTACCGAAAGTACAAGCTAATTATTGCCGCAAATGTCAACCATGGAACAAAAAAATTCGGTTTCGCAGTGTTGGCATGTTTTTATAATGTAGATGCTGTATGCATCAAATATAAAAAAGATAAAGCTTTAGAAAAGTACATTTTGTATATATTATGTTATGAATTCTGCAATTTTTGATTTATATAAAACAAGAATGAGTAAATATTTGGTTCTTTGGAGATTAATTGCAGTTACTTATTAGACATTTTTATTTTGGCAATTGCCCTTTGATAGATTAGGGGATAAATTTGGCAATCGTCAAGTCAGCAGTTGCCAGATTGCAACAGAGGTTTGCAATTAATCTCCAAAGAGAGAAATATGCACTCTTATTGTTTCATTTATATTAAAAATTGCAGAATTCATCAAATAGTGTAATCAAAATGTTCTTTTTAATACCTTTCTCTCTTTAAATTTGAAGCATACAACATATGCATTATAAAATCACCCCAACACTATAGTTTATTTTTATGAACGAGAGAGTAATTAGCATAATTTTAACTGGTAGCTCCGACCACTCCACGGGCGTGCTCAAGATTAATTGAAAAATTACTTTGAATAATTGTAAAAAATAAATGAATTATTTCAGTGTTATAAAGTGTTATGTGTATGTAAACAAAAGTGACCTCTTTTATCACACACTATATTAGAACTGACTGGCCTACATTAAAAAGGGTTTTAAAAAATTCACATTTTTTTTTAATTTTTAAAAATTACAAAAGAGAAAAAGAGTTTTTAAATCCGTCTAAGGTATGTTAAATAGATGAATAAAAATATTAATATAAAACTTACAGCTACTTGTTACAAATCCAAATCAGATTCAGAAGATGAACTTTCAGAACCAAGATTTATAATAACTGGCTCGATCATTTTATCAGTAATATTGTCCAGCTTCCACATTTTTTCCTCTTCTTTAATAGTGTGATTTACTGCCTTTTCCCAGTTTTCAGGTTTTACATTATTTACGGCCTCCAAAAACAACTGTTTAACATCATGAATTTTAAAAGTGGTATTTTTTCTTGAAACTTCACTCTTTATCTGTGCCCATACCAGTTCAATCGGGTTTAATTCACAATGATATGGTGGGGATCTAAGTACTGTCATTCCACGATTTTTGGCAATTTCATCAATTTCGTATTTTTTAAATTTTTCTTTATGAAGGGCACATAACGAATAAAGTTCCTTTCTTATAGATCCGGGATGGTACGTAATATTTTTTGAACTCAGCCAATTCTGCAAGTCTTTTTTTAACCACTTGGTTGTGGGCAGTCCTTCTATAAGTCTGGAGTGATAACTTGCATTATCCATTACTATTACACAGTTCTTAGGAAGAAGATCTATCATTTGTTCGAACCATTCTTGAAAGACATCAGCGTTCATGTCTTCATGGTAGTCACCGGTACGAGTTGATTCAAAAGTTAATAAACCACCTTCAACAAAACCGTCTGAACTGCCAATGTGTACTATTATCAGCCTGCGTCCCTTTCCTGATGGTGGGTTTAAACCAGTAGATAAGTTATTTACAAAAGCGTGCCTTTGACTTGTAACAGTTTCATCCTGCC
This sequence comes from Diabrotica undecimpunctata, assembly GCF_040954645.1. Lineage (NCBI taxonomy): Eukaryota > Metazoa > Arthropoda > Insecta > Coleoptera > Chrysomelidae > Diabrotica > Diabrotica undecimpunctata. Next base: position 143,398,030 of record NC_092809.1, read on the forward strand.
AAAATTTATTTGGTGTATAACCCTCGTTGATCCATGTTTCATCAAGATAAAATATTTTTCTTTTTTGGTTTCTCATTTCCTTTATGGTTCTTAGAAAATGTCTTCTCCATATGACAATATCGCTTCTTTCTAATAAAATAGACTTTCTGGGATTCTTTTTCCAGCGGAAGCCTATTTCTTTTAAAAGTTTCCATAACGTACTTCGACTCATTTCTGGGTAATCCTTATCATCTCGAACTGAGACAAGAACTTTATCCAATGTTGGAAATTCTTGTCTAAAGAAGAATTCATGCACTTTCCGTCGAAGTCCTTCTTTAAAATGATATTCTATTTGAAATTTTGGTTTCCCTGGAGCATTACGTGGCATTTGAAAACTACCACATTTCTCTTCTTTAATAACTCTGTAAATCGTAGATTTCCCAACACCAAGTGTACTGCTAACTAACTCAACGGTCTTATCAACACTTTCACATAAACGTTTGTCTGTAAATGATTTAAAACAATTAAATATTAATGTTTTTTCATTAACTGTTAGAGGACCAATTTTTCGGCGTTTACACGGCACTTCCAAATTTTCCATAACACTAGTATACACAATAAACTGCACCTTGCAACTGAAGTACCTACTTTTAGTGAACTGTTAAGAATTTCGAATACGCCACTTGGACCTTCCTATATACAAAATGGAAAAACCCACTATCACATTTTCTGTGGAATAAGTTTAGAAGGTAATTATCTAGTCAATTACTGTCGTAGATTCCTGGAATTAAAGAATTAAATGTTTGATTGTTGAAACCCTTACTTCGTGGAATGCACTCATTTCAGATAAAATAAAACGTTTTATTTTATCTAAAGAATTAAACTTTATTTTGCAAATAGGCAAAGAATTAAACTTTATTTTGCAAATAGATAAAATAAAACGTTTTATTTTATCTAAAGAAATAAACTTTATTTTGCAAATAGGTAGGTACTTATTAAACTTTTATTGGTTATATATAACCAATAAAATAAACATCTTACATTTTTTGCAAATTCATTAGTACCTGTTAACCTCCATCACTCCGACACTGGTAACCTTATTTAGGGATTAGTAACCCTCACAACTATTGTATTCTATTCTGCTCCAACCTTTATACCTGGTGGTCATACTCAATTTAAAATTGTTTTCCTATATACTTCTGTAAACTTGTTGACAAATATCTGTTTTTCATTGAGTCACCCGTATCAACAGTTTAGGGATTTGCATACATAATTTATTGTTTTATTACTCTCTCATACATAAAAATACACTACACCAAACCGAAATATTTTATTTCATAGTTGACATTTGCGGTTATATTCAACTTGTAATTACTTTAGGTAACCTCAACCGAGAAAAATACTATATTTAAACGATCCTGCAATAATCTTAATATTTTTGTAACTAAAAACCAGTGTTTTAAGTTACAATATTTTAGAGAGATTTCGTAATGTACAATATGTCAACACTCGTTAGATTATGTATACTCCATTGTCGGAAACCTACAACACAACAATTCCTACTTCTCAGTATTAATAGCTCAAGTATCCTACTTTTGCAGACTTCTTTCTTAAAAGAAAAGAAGAATTATTCTAAATAGCGGAAGTGTATACTAAACCCATCAAATTTTGGGTAGTATATATTTAAAAAATATATTTTAGTTGTTATAATTTAACATAACTATTTATTATATGGTGCAGATAAATAAATATTGATTGTCGGTAATTCGGTATAGTAATTTCCAGCCACTTTTAGTCTGTCAAAAAGAAACTAACTTCGCAAAAAAATAATTACTAAATTCACTAGACAGTTCGGACTGGGAATAGCGAACCGAGTATAGCTCATTAGATTTTCTTCTTCGTTTTGTGTGTCAGTAACGATTGTCTGTTACGATATAGGTAATTCGTTTTATAGGGAGTCTACATCATTAAAAATTTCCGAATTAATAGAAAAAATATTCCCAAACTAATATATAAAAACGTTAACGTTAGTTTTCAAAGAAATGCAATGTTTTTGATCTTGTTTTTAAAGGTTTGACAATTGCTGTCTTATACAAACAGATAAAATTTTTATTAGATATTATTGCACATACGAGGGTAATTTGAAAAGATCTAATCCATAATAGAATATTTGTTTTTCCAGAAAAAAATATTCCCAAACTAATATAAAACCGCCAACTTTGTTTTTCAAAGGAATTCAAGGGTTTTGGTCTTTTTTGTTTAAAAGGTGTGGTCGTTGCTATCTTGCACAAATAAAAAATCTCACCAGGAATTTCTGCACATACGAGAGTAATTTAAAAAGAACTCGATAACAGGCCATAAATGATCATATCTAAAACTTTGTTCAAAATTGATAGAAAATATTCTCAAACTAATATAAAAACACTAACAGTGATTTTACAAATGATCTTTTTTGTTTAAAAGGAGTAACAATTATTGGTTGCACAAATAAAACATATCCCACTAGGGATTGCTATATATAGGAGGTTAATTTAAAAAGATCTAGCCCATAATACTGCCCTATTAAGAAAGAATCCCGTATCTCCACCATAGCGAGTTTTGAGAAAACGCGATTAAAGATTTTTGTTTAATCCCTTGTGCTTTTGGTACAATAATAACATAAAATCATTTAGGGTAGAGTGTGTTACATCGTAGTTAGCTTTTTTCAAAAAAGAAAATTGCAAAATTACCATATGGTCATTAGTTATGCGACATACGGGCTAACAAAGTAAAGAATTATGTCAAGTTTACTTAGCTAAAACCACGTATTATCCAAATTTGTCTTAAGCTTGGTTTTAACTATGTAATTATTATAAAATTTATATAACTCCCTCGAAAGGCAAAACATTTAAATATTTTAATAATATTTTTTATGAACATTTGTTGAATAAAGCATAGGTATTTACGAAAAA